>NW_026285628.1:0-7007 GCF_023373465.1 Oncorhynchus keta | reverse complement strand
TGAGTGAAGGATGCTTTGTTGCGGAATAGAAAGCCGACTCTTGATTTGATTTTCGATTGGAGATGTTTGATATGAGTCTGGAAGGAGAGTTTACAGTCTAGCCAGACACCTTGGTACTTATAGATGTCCACATATGCAAGGTCGGAACCATCCAGGGTGGTGATGCTGGTCAAGCGTGCGGGTGCAGGCAGCGAACGGTTGAAAAGCATACATTTGGTTTTACTAGTGTTTAAGATCAGTTGGAGGCCACGGAAGGAGTGTTGTATGGCATTGAAGCTCGTTTGGAGGTTAGATAGCACAGTGTCCAAGGACGGGCCGGAAGTATATAGAATGGTGTCGTCTGCGTAGAGGTGGATCAGGGAATCGCCCGCAGCAAGAGCAACATCATTGATATATACAGAGAAAAGAGTCGGCCCGAGGATTGAACCCTGTGGCACCCCCATAGAGACTGCCAGAGGACCGGACAGCATGCCCTCCGATTTGACACACTGAACTCTGTCTGCAAAATAATTGGTGAACCAGGCAAGGCAGTCATCCGAAAAACCGAGGCTACTGACTCTGACGATAAGAATATGGCGATTGACAGAGTCGAAAGCCTTGGCAAGGTCGATGAAGACGGCTGCACAGTACTGTCTTTTATTGATGGCGGTTATGATATCGTTTAGCGTGGCTGAGGTGCACCTGTGACCGGCTCAGAAACCAGATTGCACAGCGGAGAAGGTACGGTGGGATTCGAGATGGTCAGTGACCTGTTTGTTGACTTGGCTTTCGAAGACCTTAGATAGGCAGGGCAGGATGGATATAGGTCTGTAACAGTTTGGATCCAGGGTGTCCACTTTGAAGAGGGGGATGACTGCGGCAGCTTTCCAATCCTTGGGGATCTCAGACGATATGAAAGAGAGGTTGAACAGGCTGGTAATAGGGGTTGCGACAATGGCGGCGGATAGTTTCAGAAATAGAGGGTCCAGATTGTCAAGCCCAGCTGATTTGTACGGGTCCAGGTTTTGCAGCTCTTTCAGAACATCTGCTATCTGGATTTGGGTAAAGGAGAACCTGGAGAGGCTTGGGCGAGTAGCTGCGGGGGGCTGAGCTGTTGGCCGAGGTTGGAGTAGCCAGGCGGAAGGCATGGCCAGCCGTTGAGAAATGCTTGTTGAAGTTTTTGATAATCATGGATTTATCGGTGGTGACCGTGTTACCTAGCCTCAGTGCAGTGGGCAGCTGGGAGGAGGTGCGCTTGTTCTCCATGGACTTCAGTGTCCCAGAACTTTTTGGAGTTGGAGCTATAGGATGCAAACGTCTGCCTGAAGAAGCTGGCCTTAGCTTTCCTGACTGACTGCGTGTATTGGTTCCTGACTTCCCTGAACAGTTGCATATCGCGGGGACTATTCGATGCTATTGCAGTCCGCCACAGGATGTTTTTGTGCTGGTCGAGGGCAGTCGGGTCTGGAGTGAACCAAGGGCTATATCTGTTCATAGTTCTGCATTTTTTTAATTGAGCATGCTTATCTAAAATGGTGAGGAAGTTTTTTTTAAAGAATGACCAGGCATCCTCAACTGACGGGATGAGGTCAATGTCCTTCCAGGATAGCCGGGCCAGGTCGATTAGAAAGGCCTGCTCACAGAAGTGTTTTAGGGACCGTTTGACAGTGATGAGAGGTGGTCGTTTGACTGCGGCTCCGTAGCGGATACAGGCAATGAGGCAGTGATCGCTGAGATCCTGGTTGAAGATAGCGGAGGTGTATTTGGAGGGCCAGTTGGTCAGGATGACGTCTATGAGGGTGCCCTTGTTTACAGATTTAGGGTTGTACCTGGTGGGTTCCTTGATGATTTGTATGAGATTGAGGGCATCTAGCTTAGATTGTAGGACTGCTGGGGTTTTAAGCATATCCCAGTTTAGGTCACCTAACAGAACAAACTCTGAAGCTAGATGGGGGGCGATCAATTCACAAATGGTGTCCAGGGCACAGCGGGGAGCTGAGGGGGGTCGGTAGCAGGCGGCAACAGTGAGAGACTTATTTCTGGAGAGAGTAATTTTCAAAATTAGTAGTTCGAACTGTTTGGGTATGGACCTGGAAAGTAAGACATTACTTTGCAGGCTATCTCTGCAGTAGACTGCAACTCCTCCCCCTTTGGCAGTTCTATCTTGACGGAAGATGTTATAGTTGGGTATGGAAATCTCAGAATTTTTGGTGGCCTTCCTTGAGCCAGGATTCAGACACGGCAAGGACATCAGGGTTAGCAGAGTGTGCTAATGCAGTGAGTAAAACAAACTTAGGGAGGAGGCTTCTGATGTTGACATGCATGAAACCAAGGCTTTTTCGATCACAGAAGTCAACAAATGAGGGTGCCTGGGGACATGCAGGGCCTGGGTTTACCTCCACATCACCCGCGGAACAGAGGAGGAGTAGTATGAGGGTGCGGCTAAAGGCTATCAAAACTGGTTGCCTAGAGCGTTGGGGACAGAGAATAAAAGGAGCAGATTTCTGGGCATGGTAGAATATATTCAGGGCATAATGCGCAGACAGGGGTTTGGTGGGGTGCGCGTACAGTGGAGGTAATCCCAGGCACTGGGTAATGATGAGAGAGGTTGTATCTCTGGACATGCTGGTTGTAATGGGTGAGGTCACTGCATGTGTGGGAGGTGGGACAAAGGAGGTATCAGGGGTATGAAGAGTGGAACTAGGGGCTCCATTGTAAACTAAAACAATGATAACTAACCTGAACAACAGTATACAAGGCATATTGATATTTGAGAGACACATACAGCGAGGCATACAATAATCACAGGTGTTGAATTGGGAGAGCTAGCTAAAACAGTAGGTGAGACAACAACAGCTAATCAGCTAGCACAACAACAGCAGGTAAAATGGCGTTGACTAGGCAGGAGGGTCGATCCACACAGAGCTCACACAGGGGCCGGGACAGATAAAACATAAACAAGCAGAATGGAGTACCGTGATTAATGGACAGTCCAGCATGCATGAGCTATGTAGCCAAGTGATCAGTGTCCAGGGGGCAGCGGATGGGGCAGGGAAGCTGGACTGGCGAGTGTTATCCAGGTTTTAAAAACTGTCTGGCTGTGCAGAAGGTAAAGGTAAAAAGCCGCTAGCGGTGGCTAACAATGACTAACAGCTTGTAGCTAGTTAGCTGGTTGGGCTTCTGGAGGTTCTTGAGGTGTTCACAAAAAATTTAAAATAATAACTTTCTGTATCACATTGGGTGAGGCAGGTTACCGGAAGGTATAACAAATTAAAAATCGAAAAGAGATAGAAAGTAAATATGGGTCCAGTGAGTGTTTGGGGACGCGGCAATTCAGGCAGTTAGCCCAGGCTGTGCTAACCCGGCCAACAGTTAGTAGGCCGGGGCTAAACAAGGTAGCAGTTAGCGGACCGGGGCTAAACAAACTGTAGTTAGCAGGCCAAATTAGCAAGCAAGGAGATAGCAAGGGCTAGAAAGTTAGCCTTTGAGGACGCTAAGATAAAGTGGAATCTGTTGCTTTCTCTTCATGCGCTGACATACAGGGAGCCCGGTCGATGGGTCGGATATTGTAGCCCAGGGAGTATGCTTCGGTGGTAGCACAGGGGCTCTGGCCGGGGCTAGCTTCAAGCTAAGTGGAATTGAAACGCTAGCCAGGAGTAATTATCCTGGGTTGCGGTTAGCTAGATAGCTAGTTGTGAAGAATCTGTAAATGTTCCGTTTGCGGTGGGAATCCGGGGATAAAAAAATAATAGGTCCGTTATGCTCTGGTTAGAGTCGCGTTGTTCGAACTGGCGAGAGCTTTCCGAGCTAAAGGTTAGCTGATGACCGGTTTGCTGAAGACCGCTAGCAATGGTTTGCTGACTGATAGCTGGTTAGCTTCAGTTGAGGGGATCCGGATCCAAATGAGATATAAATACTTTAGAAAAAATAGCTACATTGGTTGAGGCGGGTTGCAGGAGAGTATTTACAAGTTGAGGTTTTAGCAAAATGTTTTAAAAGATATGCGAAGAAAGATATGTTTAAAACAACGATATATACAAGGGACACGACACGACGTCTGACTGCTATGCCATCTTGGCTGTACTGGTTTGCTTTCTCCGTAAAGATTTTTGAAATCTGACACAGTGGTTGCATTTAGAGCTCCCCCCCTACTTTGTGCAATTTCCGCCTGAAGACATACCCAAATCTAACAGCCTGTAGCTCGGACAAAGAACCAAGGATATGCATATGCTTGGTACCATTTGAAAGAAAACACTCTGAAGTTTGTATAAATGTGATTTGAATTTTGGAGAATATAACATAATATATCTGGTTTAGATAAAACAATGAAAAAAAACATATGTTTTTTTATATTTTATTTTTGTATCATCATCTTTAAAATGAACAAGATAAAACAAACATTCAGATAGGATGATGGGGAAATTTTCAGTGAAAAATATAAGAGGGCAACAGTACTTGTGCAACATTTCAGAATGCTAACTTCCAAAATGAGTGTGCTACATGACATTTATCATGAAATCACCCAGGTGTCCCACACAAGTAGCCCAAATGTACCCAAGTGGCCAAATTGGTGAAGGTATACATTTTGAAACAAATAACTATATACAAAATACCAAAATGGTATTCTAACACACTCCCCCCAAAAAATGGAGACAAAAAATGAAAAGAAAAAATGGAAAGAAATAATAATTATTGATTAAAAATATGAAAAAAATATATATATATACATTTACACACTTTCAATATTTGGAAGACCCTCAGTCCTCTATCAAATCAAATTGATTTATATAGCCCCAGCCTAAAACCCCAAACAGCAAGCAATGCAGGTGTAGAAGCACGGTGGCTAGGAAAAACTCCCATGAAATGCAAAAACCTAGCAAGAAACCTAGAGAGGAACCAGGCTATGAGGGTTGGCCAGTCCTCTTCTAGCTGTGCCGGGTGGAGATCACAGTGGTTGTAGAGGGTGCAACAGGACAACACCTCGAGTAAAAATGAACACTTTAGGGTTCCATAGCCGCATGCAGAACAGTTGAAACTGGAACAGCGGCAAGGCCAGGTGGACTGGGGACAGCAAGGAGTCATCATGCCAGTTAGTTCTGACGCATGGTACTAGGGCTCAGGTCCTCCGAGAGAGAGAAAGAGAGAATTAGAGAGAGCATACTTAAATTCACACAGGATACTGGATAAGACTCCCATTCGGAGTCAGTGTCACTGTGAAAGAAAATGTTCAGTTAGAATAGTTTCACATATGAGCCCTGTATCAACAGGTATAATAAACAGATTTATATAGAGAGTTGAAGGTTGAATATATTATTATATTATTATTACCTGCTAGATCTACTGTCTCTATTATATTATGACAGACCAGCTAGATCTACTGTCTTTATTATATTACAACAGACCAGCTGTATCTACTGTCTCCATTTCACTTTGGCCATTGATGTGGTTATGCCCTCTCCTCAACAGCCTCAAATAGGCTATTTCATGTGGGCAACAGACACACACATCTCACATTTCATGACATTACATGTTTATATATTGCTTCTAAAAAAAAATCACATAATATTTTATATTATTAATTTCAAACAAGGGCTTAGCATGATAAGAACTTACCAGTCTAAAACGATGTCCTCTCCCGTTCAAAAAATATTCCCCCACAATCACTAAATGAAGCATCCTACAACAATCTCTCTCACCTTCCGAATCAATTTATTCTAAAATTGTGTGTACATCTGTATATCTGCGACTTAGATTTAGCTTTCCTGACTTAGTCGCCATAATGATTCGATCCTGACCTCTGCAACCTGGTCAAAAGCCCGCCCAGCAGATGTACTCACAAGCCCAGCGTCTGAGATTGTTCTCCACAAATATCCAGGACTCCTTATAACTAGATAAAGAAAACGTGGACCACCAACACATTCCAGCTGTGGCACATTTGAGTTGAGCCGGGCAGACTGATCACCCAGGCAGTTAAGCACGCCCAACTCAAAGTTCAGTCACCCAGTCAGAAAAACGATTCATCGAGGCGCTGCTCTCTATAGGTTCAGCCGTAGGGGTCACTATTTGCTGTAGGTACCACTGCCATCAACGCAGTCAGTCTAGCCACAGTCAAAATACATTTTAGGGAGATTACTGAAGAGATGCCACTTCTCCAGCAACATGTGAAATCACAGGCACTCAGGTTGCAACGTGGGAAAGTCTCCATGACACTATTCTGGTGGTAAACACACACGCCACTCTCCTGTCGGTAGGAAAGCTAGTAGAGGTCACAAACCATGACTATACCCATGTGCAATTGGTTTGATTGTTATTGAGGGATTTTCTCCATGAAGTCAGCTCTTCTATGGACCACTTAGCCATTAATATAATCTCCTCATATCTAGTGCCCTCTCAATGGTGCACAAAGTATTGACTTCAGCTCCCACTATAAAGCCATTACAGCCACATTTGGCTTATTGTAAGGAGTGCGTCCTGGCAGCAGAGAAGTCAGGCGCAGGAGAGCAAAGACTGTGTTACAACGGCGTAGTTTAATATAAAAATCACTGTGAACAAAAACAATATATACAATGGGACAAACCCCTTCGCACACCAGACATAACGTACACAAGAACTTACAATAAACAATTCGGACAAGGACATGGGGAAACAGACGGTTAAATACACAACATGCAATATTGGAATTGAACCCAGATGTGTGGGAAGACAAGACAAAGCAAATGGAAAATGAAAGGTGGATTGGCGATGGCTAGAAGGCCGCGACGCCGACCGCCGAACGCCGCCCGAACAAGGAGAGGGACCGACTTCAGCGGAAGTCGTGACACCTATAGTTTGGGGTCGGCAATTCCGTCGGCAATGAAGTGGGATTTTTACTGCCGCCGACAGATGTTCAACTGGAGAATATCTATAGATTGAAAGCAGTTCTAAACGTAGGGTTTTGGCGCGACAGCATCCATGTAAAATCGCCACACCCCAGTTGTAGCTTATCAGGAACACAATCCAGATTTCTATCCTACCCCCTAGATGACATC
>NW_026285627.1:0-6688 GCF_023373465.1 Oncorhynchus keta | reverse complement strand
GGAGAGAGAGAGATGAACAACATAGGAGGAGAGAGAGAGGTGAACAACATAGGAGGAGAGAGAGATGAACAACATAGGAGGAGAGAGAGAGAGATGAACAACATAGGAGGAGAGAGAGAGATGAACAACATAGGAGGAGAGAGAGAGATGAACAACATAGGAGGAGAGAGAGAGTGAACAACATAGGAGGAGAGAGAGAGATGAACAAACATAGAGGAGAGAGGTGAACAACATAGGAGGAGAGAGAGAGATGAACAACATAGGAGGAGAGAGAGAGATGAACAACATAGGAGAGAGAGAGATGAACAACATAGGAGGAGAGAGAGAGGTGAACAACATAGGAGGAGAGAGAGAGATGAACAACATAGGAGGAGAGAGGTGAACAACATAGGAGGAGAGAGAGAGGTGAACAACAGGAGGAGAGAGAGAGATGAACAACATAGGAGGAGAGAGAGAGGTGAACAACATAGGAGGAGAGAGATGAACAACATAGGAGGAGAGAGAGGTGAACAACATAGGAGGAGAGAGAGATGAACAACATAGGAGGAGGAGGAGAGAGAGAGAGAGAGATGAACAACATAGGAGGAGAGAGAGAGATGAACAACATAGGAGGAGAGAGAGAGATGAACAACATAGGAGGAGAGAGAGATGAACAACATAGGAGGAGAGAGAGGTGAACAACATAGGAGGAGAGAGAGAGAACATGAAGAGAACATAACAACATAGAGGAGAGAGAGAGATGAACAACATAGGAGGAGAGAGAGAACAACATAGGAGGAGAGAGAGATGAACAACATAGGAGGAGAGAGAGATGAACAACATAGGAGGAGAGAGAGATGAACAACATAGGAGGAGAGAGAGATGAACAACATAGGAGGAGAGAGAGAGATGAACAACATAGGAGGAGAGAGAGATGAACAACATAGGAGGAGAGAGAGATGAACAACATAGGAGGAGAGAGAGAGAACAACATAGGAGAGGAGAGAGATGAACAACATAGGAGGAGAGAGAGAGAGGAACAAGGAGAGATAACAACATAGGAGAGAGAGAGATGAACAACATAGGAGGAGAGAGAGATGAACAACATAGGAGGAGAGAGAGAGATGAACAACATAGGAGGAGAGAGAGAGATGAACAACATAGGAGGAGAGAGAGATGAACAACATAGGAGGAGAGAGAGATGAACAACATAGGAGGAGAGAGAGATGAACAACATAGGAGGAGAGAGAGATGAACAACATAGGAGGAGAGAGAGAGGTGAACAACATAGGAGGAGAGAGAGAGATGAACAACATAGGAGGAGAGAGAGATGAACAACATAGGAGGAGAGAGAGATGAACAACATAGGAGGAGAGAGAGATGAACAACATAGAGGAGAGAGAGATGAACAACATAGGAGGAGAGAGAGATGAACAACATAGGAGGAGAGAGAGATGAACAACATAGGAGGAGAGAGAGAGAACAACATAGAGGAGAGAGAGAGATGAACAACATAGGAGGAGAGAGAGATGAACAACATAGGAGGAGAGAGAGAGATGAACAACATAGGAGGAGAGAGAGATGAACAACATAGGAGGAGAGAGAGAGAGATGAACAACATAGGAGGAGAGAGAGAGATGAACAACATAGGAGGAGAGAGAGAGAGATGAACAACATAGGAGGAGAGAGAGATGAACAACATAGGAGGAGAGAGAGATGAACAACATAGGAGGAGAGAGAGAGATGAACAACATAGGAGGAGAGAGAGAGAGATGAACAACATAGGAGGAGAGAGAGAGAGATGAACAACATAGGAGGAGAGAGAGAGATGAACAACATAGGAGGAGAGAGAGAACAACATAGGAGGAGAGAGAGATGAACAACATAGGAGGAGAGAGAGGTGAACAACATAGGAGGAGAGAGAGATGAACAACATAGGAGGAGAGAGAGAGGTGAACAACATAGGAGGAGAGAGAGAGATGAACAACATAGGAGGAGAGAGAGAGGTGAACAACATAGGAGGAGAGAGAGAGAGGTGAACAACATAGGAGGAGAGAGAGGGCAAGGTAAAAGAGAGGTAGTTGACTTCATTGATCAACAGAAATGTGCCTTCTGCTTATCCCACAGAAACAAACACAGGTAAAAGAGGCTGGAGCAGAGGGGAGGAGCAGTAACCAATTTTAGAGGTTAATGGTCTTGCTCAAGGGCACAATGGCAGGCAGGATAAGGCATGTAGCTGTCAGCCCACTTCCTGCAGCTGCTGGTCCATCTCTCTCTAACCTCTAGGAGATCTCCAGCTGCATCTCTCTCTAACCTCTAGGAGATCTCCAGCTAATGGTCCATCTCTCTCTAACCTCTAGGAGACCTCCAGCTGCTGGTCCATCTCTCTCTAACCTCTAGGAGACCTCCAGCTACTGGTCCATCTCTCTCTAACCTCTAGGAGACCTCCAGCTAATGGTCCATCTCTCTCTAACCTCTAGGAGATCTCCAGCTGCATCTCTCTCTAACCTCTAGGAGATCTCCAGCTGCTGGTCCATCTCTCTCTAACCTCTAGGAGACCTCCAGCTGCTGGTCCATCTCTCTCTAACCTCTAGGAGACCTCCAGCTAATGGTCCATCTCTCTCTAACCTCTAGGAGACCTCCAGCTGCTGGTCCATCTCTCTCTAACCTCTAGGAGATATCTCAGCTGCTGGTCCATGCTCTCTAACCTCTAGGAGATCCAGCTGCATCTCTCTAACCTCTAGGAGACCTCCAGCTGCTGGTCCATCTCTCTCTAACCTCTAGGAGACCTCCAGCTGCTGGTCCATCTCTCTCTAACCTCTAGGAGACCTCCAGCTGCTGGTCCATCTCTCTAACCTCTAGAAGACCCTCCAGCTACTGGTCCATCTCTCTAACTAACCTCCAGCTGCTGGTCCATCTCTCTCTAACCTCTAGGAGACCTCCAGCTGCTGGTCCATCTCTCTAACCTCTAGGAGATCTCCAGCTGCTGGTCCATCTCTCTCTAACCTCTAGGGAGACCTCCAGCTGCTGGTCCATCTCTCTCTAACCTCTAGGAGACCTCCAGCTACTGGTCCATCTCTCTCTAACCTCCAGCTGCTGGTCCATCTCTCTCTAACCTCTAGGAGACCTCCAGCTGCTGGTCCATCTCTCTCTAACCTCTAGGAGACCTCCAGCTGCTGGTCCATCTCTCTAACCTCTAGGAGACCTCCAGCTGCTGGTCCATCTCTCTCTAACCTCTAGGAGACCTCCAGCTGCTGGTCCATCTCTCTAACCTCTAGGAGACCTCCAGCTGCTGGTCCATCTCTCTAACCTCTAGGAGACCTCCAGCTGCTGGTCCATCTCTCTCTAACCTCTAGGAGACCTCCAGCTGCTGGTCCATCTCTCTCTAACCTCTAGGAGACCTCCAGCTGCTGGTCCATCTCTCTAACCTCTAGGAGATCTCCAGCTGCTGGTCCATCTCTCTCTAACCTCTAGGAGACCTCCAGCTGCTGGTCCATCTCTCTCTAACCTCCAGGAGACCTCCAGCTGCTGGTCCATCTCTCTCTAACCTCTAGGAGACCTCCAGCTGCTGGCCCATCTCTCTCTAACCTCTAGGAGATCTCCAGCTGAATCTCTCTCTAACCTCTAGGAGATCTCCAGCTGCATCTCTCTCTAACCTCTAGGAGACCTCCAGCTGCTGGTCCATCTCTCTCTAACCTCTAGGAGACCTCCAGCTGCTGGTCCATCTCTCTCTAACCTCTAGGAGACCTCCAGCTGCTGGTCCATCTCTCTCTAACCTCTAGGAGACCTCCAGCTGCTGGTCCATCTCTCTCTAACCTCCAGCTGCTGGTCCATCTCTCTCTAACCTCCAGCTGCTGGTCCATCTCTCTCTAACCTCTAGGGGACCTCCAGCTAATGGCCCATCTCTCTCTAACCTCTAGGGGACCTCCAGCTAATGGCCCATCTCTCTCTAACCTCTAGGAGACCTCCAGCTACTGGTCCATCTCTCTCTAACCTCTAGGAGACCTCCAGCTGCTGGTCCATCTCTCTCTAACCTCTAGGAGACCTCCAGCTGCTGGTCCATCTCTCTCTAACCTCTAGGAGACCTCCAGCTGCTGGTCCATCTCTCTCTAACCTCTAGGAGACCTCCAGCTGCTGGTCCATCTCTCTCTAACCTCTAGGAGATCTCCAGCTGCTGGTCCATCTCTCTCTAACCTCTAGGAGATCTCCAGCTGCTGGTCCATCTCTCTAACCTCTAGGAGATCTCCAGCTGCTGGTCCATCTCTCTCTAACCTCTAGGAGATCTCCAGCTGCTGGTCCATCTCTCTAACCTCTAGGAGACCTCCAGCTGCTGGTCCATCTCTCTCTAACCTCTAGGAGATCTCCAGCTGCTGGTCCATCTCTCTCTAACCTCTAGGGGACCTCCAGCTGCTGGCCCATCTCTCTCTAACCTCTAGGAGATCTCCAGCTAATGGTCCATCTCTCTCTAACCTCTAGGAGACCTCCAGCTAATGGTCCATCTCTCTCTAACCTCTAGGAGACCTCCAGCTGGTCCATCTCTCTCTAACCTCTAGGAGACTCCAGCTGCTGGCCCATCTCTCTCTAACCTCCAGGAGACCTCCAGCTGCTGGTCCATCTCTCTCTAACCTCTAGGAGACCTCCAGCTGCTGGTCCATCTCTCTCTAACCTCTAGGGGATCTCCAGCTGCTGGTCCATCTCTCTCTAACCTCTAGAGATCTCCAGCTGCTGGTCCATCTCTCTAACCTCTAGAGATCTCCAGCTGCTGGTACATCTCTTTCCATCTGGGGACCCCAGCTGTGGTCCATCTCTCTCTAACCTCTAGGAGAACTCCAGCTGCTGGTCCATCTCTCTCTAACCTCTAGGAGAACTCCAGCTGCTGGTCCATCTCTCTCTAACCTCTAGGAGATCTCCAGCTGCTGGTCCATCTCAGGAGTGAGCAAGTACCAAACAGATAGAACGTGCACAGAACCTTTAGAGGTCCCTACCTTCCTGGTGAGTGTGTTTCCATCTGTGTGTGTGTGTCTCCCTACCTTCCCGATGAGTGTGCTTCCATCTGTGTGATTGATGAAGACTCCTCTCCTCAGACCTTCGTCATACGGCCAGTACCCTCCTTCTGGCTGGACACTGCTGATACCCGGGTCCTGTAGAGGGAGGAGAGGGTTAGCACCCCTAGAGGGGGGAGGAGGAGAGGGTTAATACCCCTAGAGGGGGGAGGAGGAGAGGGTTAATACCCCTAGAGGGGGGAGGAGGAGAGGGTTAACACCCCTAGAGGGGGGAGGAGGAGAGGATTAGTACCCCTAGAGGGGAGGAGGGGGTAATACCCCTAGAGGGGGAGGAGAGGGGTTAATACCCCTAGAGGGGGGAGGAGAGGGTTAATACCCTGAGGGGGAGGAGAGGGTAATACCCCTAGAGGGGAGGAGAGGGTTAATACCCCTAGAGGGGGGAGGAGAGGGTTAATACCCCTAGAGGGGGAGGAGGGTGTAGAGGGGTTAATACCCCTAGAGGGGGAGGAGAGGGGTTAATACCCCTAGAGGGGAGGAGAGGGGTAATACCCCTAGAGGGGGAGAGGGGTAATACCCCTAGAGGGGGAGGAGAGGGGTAATACCCCTAGAGGGGAGGAGAGGGGTTAATACCCCTAGAGGGGGAGGAGAGGTTATTACACCCTAGAGGGGGAGGAGAGGGTTAATACCCCTAGAGGGGGAGGAGAGAGGGCATTACACCCTAGAGGGGGAGGAGAGGGTTAATACCCCTAGAGGGGGAGGAGAGGGTTAATACCCCTAGAGGGGGAGGAGAGGGGTAATACCCCTAGAGGGGGGAGAAGGAGAGGGTTAATACCCCTAGAGGGGGAGGAGAGGGGTAATACCCTAGAGGGGAGGAGAGGGGTAATACCCCCAGAGGGGGGAGGAGAGGGGCAATACCCCTAGAGGGGAGGAGAGGGTTAATACCCCAGAGGGGAGGAGAGGGTTAATACCCCTAGAGGGGGGGAGAGGGGCATACCCCTAGAGGGGAGGAGGGGGCAATACCCCTAGAGGGGAGGAGAGGGTTAATACCCCTAGAGGGGGAGGAGAGGGGTAATACACCCTAGAGGGGAGGAAGGGTTAATACCCCTAGAGGGGGGAGGAGAGGGTTAATACCCCTAGAGGGGGGAGGAGAGGGTTAATACCCCTAGAGGGGGAGGAGAGGGTTAATACCCCTAGAGGGGGGAGGAGAGGGTTAATACCCCTAGAGGGGGAGGAGAGGGTTAATACCCCTAGAGGGGGAGGAGAGGGGTAATACCCCTAGAGGGGGAGGAGAGGGGTAATACCCCTAGAGGGGGAGGAGAGGGTTAATACCCCTAGAGGGGGAGGAGAGGGTTAATACCCCTAGAGGGGGAGGAGAGGGGTAATGCCCCTAGAGGGGGGAGGAGAGGGGTAATACCCCTAGAGGGGGGAGGAGAGGGTTAATACCCCTAGAGGGGGGAGGAGAGGGGTAACGTACCAGCATCATGACGTAGCGCTGTCCGTGGCTGTGCAGGTCTTTCACCATGTCAGGCAGGGTCGAGAAGGCCGTGGGGTCAAAGGTGAAGTCTAGAGAACGGTCCATGTAGTCTATATCATTCCACTGCACATCCTGGAACACACACACACACACACACACACACACACACACACACACACACAGTTATTCCACAAGACAGTCCCTGTTCCATGCAGAAAAGAACAGTGAACAG
>NW_026285626.1:0-6357 GCF_023373465.1 Oncorhynchus keta | reverse complement strand
TGGTGTAGTGTATTGTGCTGTTGAGACACTGTGTCTGGTGTAGTGTATTGTACTGTTGAGACACTGTGTCTGGTGTAGTGTATTGTACTGTTGAGACACTGTGTCTGGTGTAGTGTATTGTGCTGTTGAGACACTATCTGGTGTAGTGTATTGTACTGTTGAGACACTATCTGGTGTAGTGTATTGTACTGTTGAGACACTGTGTCTGGTGTAGTGTATTGTGCTGTTGAGACACTATCTGGTGTAGTGTATTGTACTGTTGAGACACTGTGTCTGGTGTAGTGTATTGTGCTGTTGAGACACTATCTGGTGTAGTGTATTGTACTGTTGAGACACTATCTGGTGTAGTGTATTGTACTGTTGAGACACTGTGTCTCGGTGTAGTGTATTGTGCCGCGAGACACTATCTGGTGTAGTGTATTGTGCTGTTGAGACACTGTGGC
This sequence comes from Oncorhynchus keta, assembly GCF_023373465.1. Classification (NCBI taxonomy): domain Eukaryota; kingdom Metazoa; phylum Chordata; class Actinopteri; order Salmoniformes; family Salmonidae; genus Oncorhynchus; species Oncorhynchus keta. The sequence continues at coordinate 5,914 of NW_026285626.1, read as the reverse complement.
TGGTGTAGTGTATTGTACTGTTGAGACACTATCTGGTGTAGTGTATTGTACTGTTGAGACACTATCTGGTGTAGTGTATTGTACTGTTGAGACACTGTGTCTGGTGTAGTGTATTGTACTGTTGAGACACTGTGTCTGGTGTAGTGTATTGTGCTGTTGAGACACTATCTGGTGTAGTGTATTGTACTGTTGAGACACTATCTGGTGTAGTGTATTGTGCTGTTGAGACACTGTGTCTGGTGTAGTGTATTGTACTGTTGAGACACTATCTGGTGTAGTGTATTGTACTGTTGAGACACTGTGTCTGGTGTAGTGTATTGTGCTGTTGAGACACTATCTGGTGTAGTGTATTGTACTGTTGAGACACTGTGGCTGGTGTAGTGTATTGTACTGTTGAGACACTGTGTCTGGTGTAGTGTATTGTACTGTTGAGACACTGTGTCTGGTGTAGTGTATTGTACTGTTGAGACACTGTGTCTGGTGTAGTGTATTGTGCTGTTGAGACACTGTGTCTGGTGTAGTGTATTGTACTGTTGAGACACTGTGTCTGGTGTAGTGTATTGTACTGTTGAGACACTGTGTCTGGTGTAGTGTATTGTACTGTTGAGACACTGTGTCTGGTGTAGTGTATTGTACTGTTGAGACACTGTGTCTGGTGTAGTGTATTGTGCTGTTGAGACACTGTGTCTGGTGTAGTGTATTGTACTGTTGAGACACTGTGTCTGGTGTAGTGTATTGTACTGTTGAGACACTATCTGGTGTAGTGTATTGTACTGTTGAGACACTGTGTCTGGTGTAGTGTATTGTGCTGTTTTGAGACACTGTGTCTGGTGTAGTGTATTGTGCCGTTGAGACACTATCTGGTTGAGAGACACTGTGTCTGGTGTAGTGTATTGTGCTGTTGAGACACTGTGTCTGGTGTAGTGTATTGTACTGTTGAGACACTATCTGGTGTAGTGTATTGTACTGTTGAGTGTAGTGTACTGTTGACTAGTGTATTGTGCTGTTGAGACACTATCTGGTGTAGTGTATTGTACTGTTGAGACACTGTGTCTGGTGTAGTGTATTGTACTGTTGAGACACTGTGTCTGGTGTAGTGTATTGTGCTGTTGAGACACTGTCTGTTGTAGTGTATTGTACTGTTGAGACACTATCTGGTGTACTGTTGAGACACTGTGTCTGGTGTAGTGTATTGTACTGTTGAGACACTGTGTCTGGTGTAGTGTATTGTACTGTTGAGACACTGTGTCTGGTGTAGTGTATTGTACTGTTGAGACACTGTGTCTGGTGTAGTGTATTGTACTGTTGAGACACTGTGTCTGGTGTAGTGTATTGTACTGTTGAGACACTGTGTCTGGTGTAGTGTATTGTGCTGTTGAGACTGTTGAGACACACTGTGTCTGGTGTAGTGTATTGTACTGTTGAGACACTGTGTCTGGTGTAGTGTATTGTACTGTTGAGACTTCACTGTGTCTGGTGTAGTGTATTGTACTGTTGAGACACTGTGTCTGGTGTAGTGTACTGTGCTGTTGAGACACTGTAGTGTATTGTACTGTTGAGACACTGTGTCTTGAGACACTATCTGGTGTAGTGTATTGTACTGTTGAGACACTGTGTCTGGTCTGGTGTATTGTGCGTTGAGGACATTGTACTGTTGAGACACTGTGTCTGGTGTAGTTATTGTACCGTTGAGACACTATCTGGTGTAGTGTATTGCGCTGTTGAGACACTGTGTCTGGTGTAGTGTATTGTACTGTTGAGACACTGTGTCTGGTGTAGTGTATTGTGCTGTTGAGACACTATCTTATGTAGTGTATTGTACTGTAGAGACAATGTGTCTGGTGTAGTGTAGTGTACTGTTGAGACACTGTGTCTGGTGTAGTGTATTGTGCTGTTGAGACACTATCTGGTGTATTGTATTGTACTGTTGAGACACTGTGTCTGGTGTAGTGTATTGTACTGTTGAGACACTGTGTCTGGTGTAGTGTATTGTACTGTTGAGACACTGTGTCTGGTGTAGTGTATTGTACTGTTGAGACACTGTGTCTGGTGTAGTGTATTGTACTGTTGAGACACTGTGTCTGGTGTAGTGTATTGTACTGTTGAGACACTGTGTCTGGTGTAGTGTATTGTGCTGTTGAGACACTGTGTCTGGTGTAGTGTATTGTACTGTTGAGACACTGTGTCTGGTGTAGTGTATTGTACTGTTGAGACACTGTGTCTGGTGTAGTGTATTGTACTGTTGAGACACTGTGTCTGGTGTAGTGTATTGTACTGTTGAGACACTGTGTCTGGTGTAGTGTATTGTACTGTTGAGACACTGTGTCTGGTGTAGTGTATTGTACTGTTGAGACACTGTGTCTGGTGTAGTGTATTGTACTGTTGAGACACTGTGTCTGGTGTAGTGTATTGTGCTGTTGAGACACTGTGTCTGGTGTAGCGTATTGTACTGTTGAGACACTGTGTCTGGTGTAGTGTATTGTACTGTTGAGACACTGTGTCTGGTGTAGTGTATTGTACTGTTGAGACACTGTGTCTGGTGTAGTGAATTGTACTGTTGAGACACTATCTGGTGTAGTGTATTGTACTGTTGAGACAATGTGTCTGGTGTAGTGTATTGTACTGTTGAGACACTGTGTCTGGTGTAGTGTATTGTGCTGTTGAGACACTGTGTCTGGTGTAGTGTATTGTGCCGTTGAGACACTATCTGGTGTTGTGTATTGTACTGTTGAGACAATGTGTCTGGTGTAGTGTATTGTACTGTTGAGACAATGTGTCTGGTGTAGTGTATTGTACTGTTGAGACACTGTGTCTGGTGTAGTGTATTGTGCTGTTGAGACACTGTGTCTGGTGTAGTGTATTGTACTGTTGAGACAATGTGTCTGGTGTAGTGTATTGTACTGTTGAGACACTGTGTCTGGTGCAGTGCATTGTGTTGTTGAGACACTGTGTCTGGTGTAGTGTATTGTGCTGTTGAGACACTGTGTCTGGTGTAGTGTATTGTGCCGTTGAGACACTATCTGGTGTAGTGTATTGTGCTGTTGAGACACTGTGTCTGGTGTAGTGTATTGTACTGTTGAGACACTGTGTCTGGTGTAGTGTATTGTGCTGGTGAGACACTATCTTGTGTAGTGTATTGTACTGTAGAGACAATGTGTCTGGTGTAGTGTATTGTACTGTTGAGACACTGTGTCTGGTGTAGTGTAGTGCTGTTGAGACACTATCTGGTGTATTGTATTGTACTGTTATTGAGACACTGTGTCTGGGTGTAGTGTATTGTACTGTTGAGACACTGTGTCTGGTGTAGTGTATTGTTCTGTTGAGACACTGTGTCTGGTGTAGTGTACTGTTGAGACACTGTGTCTGGTGTAGTGTATTGTACTGTTGAGACACTGTGTCTGTGTAGTGTATTGTGCTGTTGAGACACTATCTGGTGTAGTGTATTGTACTGTTGAGACACTGTGGCTGGTGTAGTGTATTGTACTGTTGAGACACTGTGTCTGGTGTAGTGTATTGTACTGTTGAGACACTGTGTCTGGTGTAGTGTATTGTACTGTTGAGACACTGTGTCTGGTGTAGTGTATTGTGCTGTTGAGACACTGTGTCTGGTGTAGTGTATTGTACTGTTGAGACACTGTGTCTGGTGTAGTGTATTGTACTGTTGAGACACTGTGTCTGGTGTAGTGTATTGTACTGTTGAGACACTGTGTCTGGTGTAGTGTATTGTACTGTTGAGACACTGTGTCTGGTGTAGTGTATTGTGCTGTTGAGACACTGTGTCTGGTGTAGTGTATTGTACTGTTGAGACACTGTGTCTGGTGTAGTGTATTGTACTGTTGAGACACTATCTGGTGTAGTGTATTGTACTGTTGAGACACTGTGTCTGGTGTAGTGTATTGTGCCGATGAGACACTGTGTCTGGTGTAGTGTATTGTGCTGTTGAGACACTGTGTCTGGTGTAGTGTATTGTGCCGTTGAGACACTATCTGGTGTAGTGTATTGTGCTGTTGAGACACTGTGTCTGGTGTAGTGTATTGTACTGTTGAGACACTGTGTCTGGTGTAGTGTATTGTGCTGTTGAGACACTATCTTGTGTAGTGTATTGTACTGTAGAGACAATGTGTCTGGTGTAGTGTAGTGTACTGTTGAGACACTGTGTCTGGTGTAGTGTATTGTGCTGTTGAGACACTATCTGGTGTATTGTATTGTACTGTTGAGACACTGTGTCTGGTGTAGTGTATTGTACTGTTGAGACACTGTGTCTGGTGTAGTGTATTGTACTGTTGAGACACTGTGTCTGGTGTAGTGTATTGTACTGTTGAGACACTGTGTCTGGTGTAGTGTATTGTACTGTTGAGACACTGTGTCTGGTGTAGTGTATTGTACTGTTGAGACACTGTGTCTGGTGTAGTGTATTGTGCTGTTGAGACACTGTGTCTGGTGTAGTGTATTGTACTGTTGAGACACTGTGTCTGGTGTAGTGTATTGTACTGTTGAGACACTGTGTCTGGTGTAGTGTATTGTACTGTTGAGACACTGTGTCTGGTGTAGTGTATTGTACTGTTGAGACACTGTGTCTGGTGTAGTGTATTGTACTGTTGAGACACTGTGTCTGGTGTAGTGTATTGTACTGTTGAGACACTGTGTCTGGTGTAGTGTATTGTACTGTTGAGACACTGTGTCTGGTGTAGTGTATTGTGCTGTTGAGACACTGTGTCTGGTGTAGTGTATTGTACTGTTGAGACACTGTGTCTGGTGTAGTGTATTGTACTGTTGAGACACTGTGTCTGGTGTAGTGTATTGTACTGTTGAGACACTGTGTCTGGTGTAGTGTATTGTACTGTTGAGACACTATCTGGTGTAGTGTATTGTACTGTTGAGACAATGTGTCTGGTGTAGTGTATTGTACTGTTGAGACACTGTGTCTGGTGTAGTGTATTGTGCTGTTGAGACACTGTGTCTGGTGTAGTGTATTGTGCCGTTGAGACACTATCTGGTGTTGTGTATTGTACTGTTGAGACAATGTGTCTGGTGTAGTGTATTGTACTGTTGAGACAATGTGTCTGGTGTAGTGTATTGTACTGTTGAGACACTGTGTCTGGTGTAGTGTATTGTGCTGTTGAGACACTGTGTCTGGTGTAGTGTATTGTACTGTTGAGACAATGTGTCTGGTGTAGTGTATTGTACTGTTGAGACACTGTGTCTGGTGTAGTGTATTGTACTGTTGAGACACTGTGTCTGGTGTAGTGTATTGTGCTGTTGAGACACTGTGTCTGGTGTAGTGTATTGTACTGTTGAGACACTGTGTCTGGTGTAGTGTATTGTACTGTTGAGACACTGTGTCTGGTGTAGTGTATTGTGCTGTTGAGACACTGTGTCTGGTGTAGTGTATTGTACTGTTGAGACAATGTGTCTGGTGTAGTGTATTGTAGCTGTTGAGACACTGTGTCTGGTGTAGTGTATTGTACTGTTGAGACACTGTGTCTGGTGTAGTGTATTGTACTGTTGAGACACTGTGTCTGGTGTAGTGTATTGTGCTGTTGAGACACTGTGTCTGGTGTAGTGTATTGTACTGTTGAGACACTGTGTCTGGTGTAGTGTATTGTACTGTTGAGACACTGTGTCTGGTGTAGTGTATTGTACTGTTGAGACACTGTGTCTGGTGTAGTGAATTGTACTGTTGAGACACGTATCTGGTGTAGTGTATTGTACTGTTGAGACAATGTGTCTGGTGTAGTGTATTGTACTGTTGAGACACTGTGTCTGGTGTAGTGTATTGTGCTGTTGAGACACTGTGTCTGGTGTAGTGTATTGTGCCGTTGAGACACTATCTGGTGTTGTGTATTGTACTGTTGAGACAATGTGTCTGGTGTAGTGTATTGTACTGTTGAGACAATCTATAGCAATACGTAAC
>NW_026285625.1:0-11173 GCF_023373465.1 Oncorhynchus keta | reverse complement strand
TGTTAATATAACACTGTGCCATGAGGATGGTCTGTGTTAATATAGCACTGTGCCATGCCAAGGGGCCGGTCTGGTTAATATAGCACTGTGCCCTGCCAGGGGATGGTCTGTGTTAATATAGCACTGTGCCATGCCAGGGGATGGTCTGGTTAATATAGCACTGTGCCATGCCGGAGATGGTCTGGTTAATATAGCACTGTGCCATGCCAGGGGATGGTCTGGTTAATATAGCACTGTGCCATGCCAGGGGATGGTCTGTGTTAATATAGCACTGTGCCATGCCAGGGGATGGTCTGGTTAATATAGCACTGTGCCATGCCAGGGGATGGTCTGTGTTAATATAGCTGTGCCATGCCAGGGGATGGTCTGTGTTAATATAGCACTGTGCCCAGGGGATGGTCTGGTTAATATAGCTCTGTACCAGGGATGGTCTGGTTAATATAGCACTGCCAGGGGATGGTCTGGTTAATATAACACTGTGCCGTGCCAGGGGATGGTCTGGTTAATATATTCATGCCAGGGGATGGTCTGGTTAATATAGCACTGTACCAGGGGATGGTCTGGTTAATATAGCACTGTGCCATGCCAGGGATGGTCTGTGTTAATATAACACTGTACCATGCCGGGAATGGTCTGGTTAATATAGCACTGTGCCATGCCAGGGATGGTCTGGTTAATATAGCACTGTGCCATGCCAGGGGATGGTCTGGTTAATATAGCACTGTGCCATGCCAGGGGATGGTCTGTGTTAATATAGCACTGTGCCAGGGATGGTCTGGTTAATATAGCACTGTGCCATGCCAGGGGATGGTCTGGTTAATATAGCACTATGCCCTGCCAGGGATGGTCTGGTTAATATAGCACTATGCCCTGCCAGGGGATGGTCTGGTTAATATAACTCCATGCCAGGGGATGGTCTGGTTAATATAGCTCCATGCCAGGGGATGGTCTGGTTAATATAGCTCCATGCCAGGGGATGGTCTGGTTAATATAGCTCCATGCCAGGGGATGGTCTGGTTAATATAGCCCCATTTCCAGGGGATGGTCTGGTTAATATAGCTCCATGCCAGGAGATGGTCTGGTTAATATAGCACTGTGCCCTGCCAGGGATGGTCTGTGTTAATATAGCTCCATGCCAGGGGATGGTCTGGTTAATATAGCTCCATGCCAGGGGATGGTCTGGTTAATATAGCTCCATGCCAGGGGATGGTCTGGTTGATATAGCTCCATGCCAGGGGATGGTCTGGTTAATATAGCTCCATGCCAGGGGATGGTCTGGTTAATATAGCACTGTGCAAGGGGATGGTCTGGTTAATATAGCTCCATGCCAGGAGATGGTCTGGTTAATATAGCACTGTGCCCTGCCAGGGGATGGTCTGTGTTAATATAGCTCCATGCCAGGGGATGGTCTGGTTGATATAGCTCCATGCCAGGGGATGGTCTGGTTAATATAGCACTGTGCCCTGCCAGGGGATGGTCTGTGTTAATATAGCTCCATACCAGGGGATGGTCTGGTTAATATAGCTCCATGCCAGGGGATGGTCTGTGTTAATATAGCTCCATGCCAGGGGACGGTCTGGTTAATATAGCTCCATGCCAGGGGAAGGTCTGTGTTAATATAGCTCCATGCCAGGGGATGGTCTGGTTAATATAGCTCCATGCCAGGGGATGGTCTGGTTAATATAGCTCCATGCCAGGGGATGGTCTGGTTAATATAGCTCCATGCCAGGGATGGTCTGGTTAATATAGCTCCATGCCAGGGGATGGTCTGGTTAATATAGCTCCATGCCAGGGGATGGTCTGGTTAATATAGCTCCATGCCAGGGGATGGTCTGGTTAATATAGCTCCATGCCAGGGGATGGTCTGGTTAATATAGCTCCATGCCAGGGGAAGGTCTGTGTTAATATAGCTCCATGCCAGGGGATGGTCTGGTTAATATAGCTCCATGCCAGGGGATGGTCTGTGTGGAAGATGAGGTTGCTGATGTTCCCATTTTTATTATAGTCAGCAAAAAGTGTCTGTTGATTTTCCATAAGGAGCTTCATTTTGTGATCTTTTCATGTCTTATCATTCTTTACATACACAGGGTACTGTATTTTAATTACCTCTGAACAGCGGGAGGCAGCTTCTAAGGCCTCTCCATTTGGTTGGAGTAGACTGTTTGACTCTCCTGCCATTGTTGGCCTAAAGGGCTTTGACACCTCTCACTTGACACGTCAGTGCTAATTGAAGCTGTATCAAGCTTGGCAGAATTATGTTAGAATTCAGTCCTTATAAAGTAATGTAATGTATTTTTCTTCTTGGCTTTTGGAAATAAAATATAGCTTTAGACTAAACATGACTCACTCAGTTCCAGGTTGGACGGTGTTTTCAGGTTTCTGTTGTTTACCAGAGCATTTCCTGTATCGCGTTGGAATAATGATCTTTGGTAGTTGTAAGCCTTCCAGGTGATTCTGTAATCCTGTCCAAAATCAGGTTGTAGGTTTTGAGTTTTGATTTTGAGTGAATGTTATGTTCTAGAGGGCTAGCATCCTCTACAACAAAAAATCTAAGTTGATCTAACTCTAAATCTATCTTGTTTTAAGAACATGCTGAAAAATGCAGGAGCTCATCTGCTCATGACCTCTCCTCTCTTCCTCTCTCTCTGCTCTCTCTCTCTCTCTCTCTCTCTCTCTCTCTCTCTCTCTCTCTCTCTCTCTCCCTCTCTCTCTCTCTCCTCTCTCTCTCTCTCCCTCTATCTGTCTCTCTCTCTCACTCTCCGTCTCTCTCTCTCTCTCTCTCTCTCTCACTCTCTCTCCCTCTATCTGTATCTCTCTCTCTCTCTCTCTCTCGTGTGTGTGGAGGATGTATGTGTGTGTTAGGAAAGACTAAATTAGTTCAGAAGTAACATTTGGCTTTTAAAAAATCGAATAATAAATTACATGAATGGATCAACAACCCCTTGGGCCAATTAATCTCTAGATGTGTAGTTTAAAAAAATGTTTTGTTGCCTTGAATATTTTGGTAAGTAGACATTGTCAGATGGCTCCATGTTCCTCAGTGTACATACACACACTCTGATGTTGAGAGACTCGACTCCAATGACTCCGATAGCAGGAGTCAGATTTGTACGACTCCAACAACCCCAAATCCTGGAGTTGTTCACATTAAGTTCAACATGAACTAGAAATGTATTTTAAATGCTGTTTTGTTATATAACCCATTCTTACATCTACAAGTTCAAAGAACGGCACCGCCAAGTGCTGAAGCGCGTGGCGTGTAAAAATCGTCTGTCTTTGGCTGCAACCCTCACTACAGAGATCCAAACTGCCTCTGGAAGCAACGTCAGCACAATAACTGTTCGTCGGGAGCGTCATGAAATGGGTTTCCATGGCCGAGCAGTCGCACACGAGCCTAAGATCACCATGCACAATTCCAAGCGAAAAAGGTTCTCTGGAGTGATGAATCAAGCTTCACCATGTGTCAGTCCGACGGACTACCTGGGTTTAGCAGATTCCAGGAGAACGCTACCTGCCCCAATGCATAGTGCCAACTGTAAAGTTCAACCCCATCAAAAACCTTTGGGATGAATTGGAATGCCGAATGCGAGCCAGCCCTAATCGCCCAACATCAGTGCCCGATCTCACTAATACTCTTGTGGCTGAATGGAAGCAAGTCCCGCAGCAATGTTCCAACATCTAGTGGAAAGCCTTCCCAGTAGACTGGAGGCTGTTATAGCAGCAAGGGGGACCAACTCCTTATTAATGCCCATGATCACTACATAAAGATATAGTCAAGCCTGAAACAAGCTGACAACAGTCTGACATGTTACCATATAAAGATATAATAATTTCCATGTCATATACTTTGTTTTATCAGGTAAAGAAATTGTATTATAAATTGTACTTTTTTCCTGAGTTTGAGATCCACATTTCTGCTTCAACATAAATCAAAAATACCGTAGCTGATGAAAGTTAGTCAAGCCTGAAATGTCTGACAGACAGTACATTCGAAAAGGTATTCAGACCTCTTGACTTTTTCCACATTTTGTTATGTTACAGCCTTATTCTAAAACGGATTACGTTTTTTTTTAAATCCTCATCAATCTACATGCAATATCCCATAATGACGAAGCAAAAAACAGGTTTTAAATGTATTTTCAAATGTGTAAAAACTGAAATACCTTATTTAAATAAGTATTCAGACTCTTTGCTATGAGACTGGAGCTCAGGTGCATCCTGTTTCCATTGATCATCCTTGGGATGTTTCTACAACTTGATTGGAGTCCACCTGTGGTAAATTCAATTAATTGGACATAATTTGAAAGGAACACACCTGTCCATAAAAGGTCCCACAGTTGACAGTGCACGTCAGAGCAATTTGGTCGTAGAAATTGTCTGTAGAGCTCAGAGACAGGAATGTTTCGAGGTACAGATCTGAGGAAGGGTACCAACACATCTCGGCAGCATTGAAGGTCCCCAAGAACACGTTGGCCTCCAGCATTCTTAAATTAAAGAATTGTATAATTTTTGGGTATGTTTTCAGCGTCAGGGACTGGGAGACTAATCAGGATCGAGTGAATGATGAACGGAGCAAAGTACTGAGAGATCCTTGATGAAAACCTGCTCCAGAGCGCTCAGGAAGGTTCACCTTCCAACAGGACAACGACCCTAAGCACACTGCCAAGACAGCACAGGAGTGGCTTCGGGACAAGTCTCTGAATGTCCTTGAGTGGCCCAGCCAGAGCCCGGACTTGAACCCGATCTAACATCTCTGGAGAGACCTGAAAATAGCTGTGCAGTGACACCCCATCAACCTGACAGAGCTTAAGAGGATCTGTAGAAAGAATGGGAGAAACTCCCCAAATACAGGTATGCCAGGCTTGTAGCGTCATACCCAAGAAGACTGGAGGCTGTAATCGCTGCCAAAGGTATTTTTTTAAACTGTCTGATGGCCTTGAGATAGAAGCTGTTTTTCAGTCTCTCGGTCCCCGCTTTGATGCACCTGTACTGACCTCGCCTTCTGGATGATAGCGGGGTGAACAGGCAGTGGCTCGGGTGGTTGTTGTCCTTGATCATCTTTATGCAAGGGTCTGAAAACTTATGTAAACGTGATATATCTGATCTTTTATTTTTAATTAGTTTGAAAGAATTATTTAATGATTGAACTGTTTTTCCTTTGTCCTTAGGGGTTTTGTGTGTAGATCGATGAAGGAAAAAAACATTTTGATTTAAGAAGAAAAAAATAACCAAATTTTGAATACTTTTCGAATGCACTGTATCACTGTAAAATAACCTGAAACAGTCTGATGTATCACTGTGTAAAGTTATAGTCAAGCCTGAAACAGTCTGATGTATCACTGTTTATAGTCAAGCCTGAAACAGTCTGATGTATCACTGTGTAAAGTTATAGTCAAGCCTGAAACAGTCTGATGTCACTGTGTAAAGTTATAGTCAAGTCTGAAACAGTCTGATGTATCACTGTGTAAGTTATAGTCAAGCCTGAAACAGTCTGATGTATCACTGTGTAAAGTTATAGTCAAGCCTGAAACAGTCTGATGTATCACTGTGTAAAGTTATAGTCAAGCCTGAAACAGTCTGATGTATCACTGTGTAAAGTTATAGTCAAGTCTGAAACAGTCTGATGTATCACTGTGTAAAGTTATAGTCAAGCCTGAAACAGTCTGATGTATCACTGTGTAAAGTTATAGTCAAGCCTGAAACAGTCTGATGTATCACTGTGTAAAGTTATAGTCAAGCCTGAAACAGTCTGATGTATCACTGTGTAAAGTTATAGTCAAGCCTGAAACAGTCTGATGTATCACTGTGTAAAGTTATAGTCAAGCCTGAAACAGTCTGATGTATCACTGATGTATCACTGTGTAAAGTTATAAGCCTGAAACAGTCTGATGTATCACTGAAACAAGCCTGAAACAGTCTGATGTATCACTGTGTAAAGTTATAGTGAAGCCTGAAACAGTCTGATGTATCACTGTGTAAAGTTATAGTCAAACCTGAAACAGTCTGATGTATCACTGTGTAAAGTTATAGTCAAGCCTGAAACAGTCTGATGTATCACTGTGTAAAGTTATAGTCAAACCTGAAACAGTCTGATGTATCACTGTGTAAAGTTATAGTCAAACCTGAAACAGTCTGATGTATCACTGTGTAAAGTTATAGTCAAGCCTGAAACAGTCTGATGTATCACTGTGTAAAGTTATAGTCAAACCTGAAACAGTCTGATGTATCACTGTGATAAAGTTATAGTCAAACCTGAAACAGTCTGATGTATCACTGTGTAAAGTTATAGTCAAGCCTGAAACAGTCTGATGTATCACTGTGTAAAGTTATAGTCAAGCCTGAAACAGTCTGATGTATCACTGTGTAAAGTTATAGTCAAGCCTGAAACAGTCTGATGTATCACTGTGTAAAGTTATAGTCAAGCCTGAAACAGTCTGATGTATCACTGTGTAAAGTTATAGTCAAGCCTGAAACAGTCTGATGATGTAAAGTCACTGATGTATCACTGTGTAAAGTTATAGTCAAGCCTGAAACAGTCTGATGTATCACTGTGTAAAGTTATAGTCAGTCTGATGTATCACTGTGTAAAGTTATAGTCAAGCCTGAAACAGTCTGATGTATCACTGTGTAAAGTTATAGTCAAGCCTGAAACAGTCTGATGTATCACTGTGTAAAGTTATAGTCAAGCCTGAAACAGTCTGATGTATCACTGTGTAAAGTTATAGTCAAGCCTGAAACAGTCTGATGTATCACTGTGTAAAGTTATAGTCAAGCCTGAAACAGTCTGATGTATCACTGTGTAAAGTTATAGTCAAGCCTGAAACAGTCTGATGTATCACTGTGTAAAGTTATAGTCTGATGTATCACTGTGTAAGTTATAGTCAAGCCTGAAACAGTCTGATGTATCACTGTGTAAAGTTATAGTCAAGCCTGAAACAGTCTGATGTATCACTGTGTAAAGTTATAGTCAAGCCTGAAACAGTCTGATGTATCACTGTGTAAAGTTATAGTCAAGCCTGAAACAGTCTGATGTATCACTGTGTAAAGTTATAGTCAAACCTGAAACAGTCTGATGTATCACTGTGTAAAGTTATAGTCAAGCCTGAAACAGTCTGATGTATCACTGTGTAAAGTTATAGTCAAGCCTGAAACAGTCTGATGTATCACTGTGTAAAGTTATAGTCAAGCCTGAAACAGTCTGATGTATCACTGTGTAAAGTTATAGTCAAGCCTGAAACAGTCTGATGTATCACTGTGTAAAGTTATAGTCAAGCCTGAAACAGTCTGATGTATCACTGTGTAAAGTTATAGTCAAGCCTGAAACAGTCTGATGTATCACTGTGTAAAGTTATAGTCAAGCCTGAAACAGTCTGATGTATCACTGTGTAAAGTTATAGTGAAGCCTGAAACAGTCTGATGTATCACTGTGTAAAGTTATAGTCAAGCCTGAAACAGTCTGATGTATCACTGTGTAAAGTTATAGTAAAGCCTGAAACAGTCTGATGTATCACTGTGTAAAGTTATAGTCAAGCCTGAAACAGTCTGATGTATCACTGTGTAAAGTTATAGTCAAGTATGAAACAGTCTGATGTATCACTGTGTAAAGTTATAGTCAAGCCTGAAACAGTCTGATGTATCACTGTGTAAAGTTATAGTCAAGCCTGAAACAGTCTGATGTATCACTTATAAAGTTATAGTCAAGCCTGAAACAGTCTGATGTATCACTGTGTAAAGTTATAGTCAAGCCTGAAACAGTCTGATGTATCACTGTGTAAAGTTATAGTCAAGCCTGAAACAGTCTGATGTATCACTGTGTAAAGTTATAGTCAAGCCTGAAACAGTCTGACATATCACTGTGTAAAGTTATAGTCAAGCCTGAAACAGTCTGATGTATCACTGTGTAAAGTTATAGTCAAGCCTGAAACAGTCTGATGTATCACTGTGTAAAGTTATAGTCAAGCCTGAAACAGTCTGATGTATCACTGTGTAAAGTTATAGTCAAGCCTGAAACAGTCTGATGTATCACTGTGTAAAGTTATAGTCAAGCCTGAAACAGTCTGATGTATCACTGTGTAAAGTTATAGTCAAACCTGAAACAGTCTGATGTATCACTGTGTAAAGTTATAGTCAAGCCTGAAACAGTCTGATGTATCACTGTGTAAAGTTATAGTCAAGCCTGAAACAGTCTGATGTATCACTGTGTAAAGTTATAGTCAAGCCTGAAACAGTCTGATGTATCACTGTGTAAGTTATAGTCAAGCCTGAAACAGTCTGATGTATCACTGTGTAAAGTTATAGTCAAACCTGAAACAGTCTGATGTATCACTGTGTAAAGTTATAGTCAAACCTGAAACAGTCTGATGTATCACTGTGTAAAGTTATAGTCAAACCTGAAACAGTCTGATGTATCACTGTGTAAAGTTATAGTCAAAAGCCTGAAACAGTCTGATGTATCACTGTGTAAAGTTATAGTCAAGCCTGAAACAGTCTGATGTATCACTGTGTAAAGTTATAGTCAAGCCTGAAACAGTCTGATGTATCACTGTGTAAAGTTATAGTCAAGCCTGAAACAGTCTGATGTATCACTGTGTAAAGTTATAGTCAAGCCTGAAACAGTCTGACATATCACTGTGTAAAGTTATAGTCAAGCCTGAAACAGTCTGATGTATCACTGCGTAAAGTTATAGTCAAGCCTGAAACAGTCTGACAAACAGTATCACTGTGTAAAGTTATAGTCAAGCCTGAAACAGTCTGAAATATGTATCACTGTGTAAAGTTATAGTCAAGCCTGAAACAGTCTGATGTATCACTGTGTATCAAGTTATAGTCAAGCCTGAAACAGTCTGATGTATCACTGTGTAAAGTTATAGTCAAGCCTGAAACAGTCTGATGTATCACTGTGTAAAGTTATAGTCAAGCCTGAAACAGTCTGATGTATCACTGTGTAAAGTTATAGTCAAGCCTGAAACAGTCTGATGTATCACTGTGTAAAGTTATAGTCAAGCCTGAAACAGTCTGATGTATCACTGTGTAAAGTGTATCACTGTGTATCACTGTTATAGTCAAGCCTGAAACAGTCTGATGTATCACTGTGTAAAGTTATAGTCAAACCTGAAACAGTCTGATGTATCACTGTGTAAAGTTATAGTCAAACCTGAAACAGTCTGATGTATCACTGTGTAAAGTTATAGTCAAGCCTGTATGTATCACTGTGTAAAGTTATAGTCAAGCCTGAAACAGTCTGATGTATCACTGTGTAAAGTTATAGTCAAGCCTGAAACAGTCTGATGTATCACTGTGTAAAGTTATAGTCAAGCCTGAAACAGTCTGATGTATCACTGTGTAACAAACTGAAACAGTCTGATGTATCACTGTGTAAAGTTATAGTCAAACCTGAAAAGTCTGATGTATCACTGTGTAAAGTGTATCACTGATGTATCACTGTGTAAAGTTATAGTCAAACCTGAAACAGTCTGATGTATCACTGTGTAAAGTTATAGTCAAGCCTGAAACAGTCTGATGTATCACTGTGTAAAGTTATAGTCAAGCCTGAAACAGTCTGACGTATCACTGTGTAAAGTTATAGTCAAGCCTGAAACAGTCTGATGTATCACTGTGTAAAGTTATAGTCAAGCCTGAAACAGTCTGACATATCACTGTGTAAAGTTATAGTCAAGCCTGAAACAGTCTGACATATCACTGTGTAAAGTTATAGTCAAGCCTGAAACAGTCTGATGTATCACTGTGTAAAGTTATAGTCAAGCCTGAAACAGTCTGACATATCACTGTGTAAAGTTATAGTCAAGCCTGAAACAGTCTGACATATCACTGTGTAAAGTTATAGTCAAGCCTGAAACAGTCTGATGTATCACTGTGTAAAGTTATAGTCAAGCCTGAAACAGTCTGATGTATCACTGTGTAAAGTTATAGTCAAGCCTGAAACAGTCTGATGTATCACTGTGTAAAGTTATAGTCAAGCCTGAAACAGTCTGATGTATCACTGTAAAGTTATAGTCAAGCCTGAAACAGTCTGATGTATCACTGTGTAAAGTTATAGTCAAGTTATAGTCAAGCCTGAAACAGTCTGATGTATCACTGTGTAAAGTTATAGTCAAGCCTGAAACAGTCTGATGTATCACTGTGTAAAGTTATAGTCAAGCCTGAAACAGTCTGATGTATCACTGTGTAAAGTTATAGTCAAGCCTGAAACAGTCTGATGTATCACTGTGTAAAGTTATAGTCAAGCCTGAAACAGTCTGATGTATCACTGTGTAAAGTTATAGTCAAACCTGAAACAGTCTGATGTATCACTGTGTAAAGTTATAGTCAAACCTGAAACAGTCTGATGTATCACTGTGTAAAGTTATAGTCAAACCTGAAACAGTCTGATGTATCACTGTGTAAAGTTATAGTCAAACCTGAAACAGTCTGATGTATCACTGTGTAAAGTTATAGTCAAGCCTGAAACAGTCTGATGTATCACTGTGTAAAGTTATAGTCAAACCTGAAACAGTCTGATGTATCACTGTGTAAAGTTATAGTCAAACCTGAAACAGTCTGATGTATCACTGTGTAAAGTTATATTCAAACCTGAAACAGTCTGATGTATCACTGTGTAAAAGTTATAGTCAAACCTGAAACAGTCTGATGTATCACTGTGTAAAAACAGTCTGATTATAGTGAAACAGTCTGATGTATCACTGTGTAAAGTTATAGTCAAACCTGAAACAGTCTGATGTATCACTGTGTAAAGTTATAGTCAAGCCTGAAACAGTCTGATGTATCACTGTGTAAAGTTATAGTCAAGCCTGAAACAGTCTGATGTATCACTGTGTAAAGTTATAGTCAAGCCTGAAACAGTCTGATGTATCACTGTGTAAAGTTATAGTCAAGCCTGAAACAGTCCTGATGTATCACTACGTAAAGTTATAGTCAAGCCTGAAACAGTCTGATGTATCACTGTTATAGTAAAGTTATCAGTCAAGCCTGAAACAGTCTGACATATCACTGTGTAAAGTTATAGTGAAGCCTGAAACAGTCTGATGTATCACTGTGTAAAGTTATAGTCAAGCCTGAAACAGTCTGATGTATCACTGTGTAAAGTTATAGTCAAGCATGAAACAGTCTGATGTATCACTGTGTAAAGTTATAGTCAAGCCTGAAACAGTCTGAC
>NW_026285624.1:0-2263 GCF_023373465.1 Oncorhynchus keta | reverse complement strand
CTGTTTCTGCCCTTAGAGAGATATCTAAAACAGATACTATTTTGCTGTTTCTGTCTTGGAGAGATATCTAAACAGATACTATTATGTTTCTGCCCTAGAGATATCTTCCAAAAACAGATTACTATTTCTTGCTGTTTCTGCCCTTAGAGAGATATCTAAAACAGACATTATTGCTGTTTCTGCCTCTTAGAGAGATATCTAAAACAGATACTATTGCTGTTTCTGCCCTAGATATCTAAAACAGATACTATTGCTGTTTCTGCTCCTGGAGAGATATTCTAAAATGGTAGATACTATTGTTGTTTCTGCCCTTAGAGAGAGACTAAAGAGATACTATTGCTGTTTGCCTCTTAGGAGAGATATCTAAAACAGATACTACTGCTGTTTGCCCTTAGAGATATTCAAAACAGATACATTGTTGTTTCTGCCCTTGAGAGATATCTATGAAAACAGATACTATTGCTGTTTCTGCCCTTAGAGAGATATCTAAAACAGATACTATTGCTGTTTCTGCCTTTGGAGAGATATCTTAAAACAGATACTATTGCTGTTTCTGCTCTTGAGAGATATCAAACAGATACTATTGCTGCTTCTGCCTCTTAGAGAGATATCTAAAACAGATACTATTGCTTTCTGCCTTTGGAGAGATATCTAAAATAGATACTGGACATGTTTCTGCCCTTAGAGAGATATCTAAAACAGATACTATTGCTGCTTCTGCCCTTGAGAGATATCTAAAACAGATACTATTGCTGTTTCTGCCCTTAGAGAGATATCTAAAACAGATACTATTGCTGTTTCTGCTCTTAGAGAGATATCTAAAACAGATACTATTGCTGTTTCTGCCCTTAGAGAGATATCTAAAACAGATACTATTGCTGTTTCTGCCATTGGGCTTCTACTGTTCAGCGTATACCAGTGCCTATCAATATTTGTCCTGGAAGGCGACTGGGTGTGCAAGCTACTGGGTTTTGCAACCAGTCCTGCTCTAATACATCAAATCAAGGTCCTAGTCAGCAGCTGATTAGATTATTCAGGTTTGTTAGAGTAGGGTTGGAACAAAACCCTGCATACCCAGTAGCTCTCTAGGAGGTGAGTTGCCTGCCCATACCCTACACCTGTAGGGTTGTGTACACCTGCTCCATAATTACCACGGTAAACATGTGACTCAACACTCCACAGTGATTTGATTGAAGAAGAAGAGGACTTCCTGATGCCCTGCCTCTTAGCAACCATACAGACATGGTAGACAGTGAACCAGTGGTCGAGGTAAAGAGGAAGTTCATAAGGCACAGTATAAGCCTCTATAACAATTCATAGCAGCACTCATAAGCCTCTGTAGCAGTACATAAGGCACTCATGTCTCTGTAGCAGCAATATAAGGCACTCATATGCCTCTGTGGTGGGCAGTTCATAAGGTACCTATAAGCCTCTCTGTAGCAGTTCTGTGAAGGCACTCATAAGCCTCTAACAGGTCATAAGGCACTCATAAGCCTCTAACAGGTCAGTAGCACTATAAGCCTCTAACAGGTCATAATGCACTCATAAGCTCTAACGGTCATAAGACACTCATAAGCCTCTTAACAGGTCATAAGGCACTCCATAAGTCTGCACAGGAACATAAGACACTCATAAAGCCTCTAACAGGTCATGGCTGCACTCATAAGCTCTCTAACAGGTCATAAGGCACCCAGTGAGCCTCTTAAACTATGGGTCATTCTCCTAACAGGAACATAAGACACTCATAAGCCTCTAACAGGTCATAATGCACTCATAAGCCTCTAACAGGTCATAATGCACTCATAAGCCTCTTAACAGGTCATAAGGCACTCATAAGCCTCTAACAGGAACATAAGGCACCTATAAGTTTCTAACAGGAACATAAGACACTCATAAGCTCTTCTAACAGGTCATAATGCACTCATAAGCCTCTAACAGGTCATAAGGCACTCATAAGCCTCTAACAGGTCATAAGGCACCATGCTTCCCTAATAGAATGCTAAGACACTCATAAGCCTCTAACAGGTCATAAGGCACTCATAAGCCTCAACAGGTCAGCAAGGCACCATAAGCTCTCTAACAGGTCATAAGGCACTCATAAGCCTCTAATAGGTCATAAGGCACCTGCGTTTCTCTAACAGGTCATAAGGCACTCATAAGCCTCTAACAGGTCATAAGGCACTCATAAGCCTCTAACAGGTCATAAGGCAGTCCCTCCAGGATTCCTTCGCTGTTTTTGTGTGATAGTTGCAGTCCAAAATGC
>NW_026285623.1:0-6537 GCF_023373465.1 Oncorhynchus keta | reverse complement strand
TTCAGTTGACCTTTGTGCTATAAGTGTGTAATATACAGGTGTAGAGACACATTATGGCACTTTAAAATCTGGTATCCAATCCCTATTGGACATAAATTCACAGGTAAATATCCAGCTTTTACTTCATTGACAATATAAAAGACACAGATATTAAAGGAAGACTACCTATAATATGTAATCTGGAACAACTATTTTACTAGAGGTTGCTACAAACCAACCACTTACAGGATTGATTAATTTAGAAACATTTATGTTTCTTATCTTTGTGTAGCATAAGATAAAAAACAATCAATGCAATTGCAAAAATACAGATTTTGAAACAATAAATAAAAATAAATCTACCTGCAACAGAGCATGCTGGGAAATATGACAATGAGGCTCCTCCCACACCTGTGGATAACTCCATAGATTTAACTCCCTGTCACATGGTTGCTCTGAATGGAGTTAAAAGAACTCTGCCACACTGAACTCATGTTATCAACACTAACTCCAGGGAGGACATGACTCTGTTGAGGGTTAAGATAACTACCAGTAGAGTCAATGTAAAAGTGATGCTCTTTCCTTAGTCCCAGAGCCCTGTATCTGTGGGCTGATGCTCTCTCCTTAGTCACAGAGCCCTGTATCTGTGGGCTGATGCTCTCTCCTTAGTCACAGATCCCTGTATCTGTGGGCTGATGCTCTCTCCTTAGTCCCAGATCCCTGTATCTGTGGGCTGATGCTGTCTCCTTAGTCCCAGATCCCTGTATCTGTGGGCTGATGCTCTCTCCTTAGTCCCAGAGCCCTGTATCTGTGGGCTGATGCTCTCTCCTTAGTCACAGAGCCCTGTATCTGTGGGCTGATGCTCTCTCCTTAGTCCCAGAGCCCTGTATCTGTGGGCTGATGCTCTCTCCTTAGTCACAGAGCCCTGTATCTGTGGGCTGATGCTCTCTCCTTAGTCCCAGAACCCTGTATCTGTGGGCTGATGCTCTCTCCTTAGTCACAGATCCCTGTATCTGTGGGCTGATGCTCTCTCCTTAGTCCCAGAGCCCTGTATCTGTGGGCTGATGCTCTCTCCTTAGTCACAGAGCCCTGTATCTGTGGGCTGATGCTCTCTCCTTAGTCCCAGAACCCTGTATCTGTGGGCTGATGATCTATCCTTAGCCACAGATCCCTGTATCTGTGGGCTGATGCTCTCTCCTTAGTCCCAGAGCCCTGTATCTGTGGGCTGATGCTCTCTCCTTAGTCCCAGATCCCTGTATCTGTGGGCTGATGCTCTCTCCTTAGTCCCACAACCCTGTATCTGTGAGGATGTGGGCTGATGATCTCTCCTTAGTCCCAGAGCCCTGTATCTGTGGGCTGATGCTCTCTCCTTATTCCCAGAACCCTGTATCTGTGGGCTGATGCTCTCTCCTTAGACACAGATCCCTGTATCTGTGGGCTGATGCTCTCTCCTTAGTCCCAGAACCCTGTATCTGTGGGCTGATGCTCTCTCCTTAGTCCCAGATCCCTGTATCTGTGGGCTGATGCTCTCTCCTTAGTCCCAGAACCCTGTATCTGTGGGCTGATGATCTATCCTTAGCCACAGATCCCTGTATCTGTGGGCTGATGCTCTCTCCTTAGTCCCAGAGCCCTGTATCTGTGGGCTGATGCTCTCTCCTTAGTCCCAGAGCCCTGTATCTGTGGGCTGATGCTCTCTCCTTAGTCACAGAGCCCTGTATCTGTGGGCTGATGCTCTCTCCTTAGTCACAGAGCCCTGTATCTGTGAGGATGTGGGCTGATGATCTCTCCTTAGCCCCATAGCCCTGTATCTGTGAGGATGTGGGCTGATGATCTCTGCTTAGCCCCAGAGCCCTGTATCTGTGAGGATGTGGGCTGATGATCTCTCCCCTAGCCCCAGAGCCCTGTATCTGTGAGGATGTGGGCTGATGATCTCTCCCCTAGCCCCAGAGCCCTGTATCTGTGAGGATGTGGGCTGATGATCTCTCCTTAGCCCCATAGCCCTGTATCTGTGGGCTGATGCTCTCTCCTTTAGTCCCAGATCCCTGTATCTGTGGGCTGATGCTCTCTCCTTAGTCCCACAACCCTGTATCTGTGAGGATGTGGGGCTGATGATCTCTCCTTAGTCCCAGAGCCCTGTATCTGTGGGCTGATGCTCTCTCCTTATTCCCAGAACCCTGTATCTGTGGGCTGATGCTCTCTCCTTAGACACAGATCCCTGTATCTGTGGCTGATGCTCTCTCCTTAGTCCCAGAACCCTGTATCTGTGGGCTGATGCTCTCTCCTTCGTCACAGAGCCCTGTATCTGTGGGCTGATGCTCTCTCCTTTAGTCCCAGAACCCTGTATCTGTGGGCTGATGATCTATCCTTAGCCACAGATCCCTGTATCTGTGGGCTGATGCTCTCTCCTTAGTCCCAGAGCCCTGTATCTGTGGGCTGATGCTCTCTCCTAGTCCCAGAGCCCTGTATCTGTGGGCTGATGCTCTCTCCTTAGTCACAGAGCCCTGTATCTTTGGGCTGATGCTCTCTCCTTAGTCACAGAGCCCTGTATCTGTGAGGATGTGGGCTGATGATCTCTGCTCATAGCCCCATAGCCCTGTATCTGTGAGGATGTGGGCTGATGATCTCTGTAGCCCCAGAGCCCTGTATCTGTGAGGATGTGGGCTGATGATCTCTCCTAGCCCCAGAGCCCTGTATCTGTGAGGATGTGGGCTGATGATCTCTCCCCTAGCCCCAGAGCCCTGTATCTGTGAGGATGTGGGCTGATGATCTCTCCTTAGCCCCATAGCCCTGTATCTGTGAGGATGTGGGCTGATGATCTCTCCTTAGTCCCACAACCCTGTATCTGTGAGGATGTGGGCTGATGATCTCTCCTTAGCCCCATAGCCCTGTATCTGTGAGGATGTGGGCTGATGATCTCTCCTTAGCCCCATAGCCCTGTATCTGTGAGGATGTGGGCTGATGATCTCTCCTTAGTCCCACAACCCTGTATCTGTGAGGATGTTGGCTGATGATCTCTCCTTAGTCCCACAACCCTGTATCTGTGAGGATGTGGGCTGATGATCTCTCCTTAGTCCCAGAGCCCTGTATCTGTGGGCTGATGCTCTCTCCTTATTCCCAGAGCCCTGTATCTGTGGGCTGATGCTCTCTCCTTAGTCCCAGAGCCCTGTATCTGTGGGCTGATGCTCTCTCCTTAGTCACAGAGCCCTGTATCTGTGGGCTGATGCTCTCTCCTTAGTCACAGAGCCCTGTATCTGTGGGCTGATGCTCTCTCCTTAGTCACAGAGCCCTGTATCTGTGGGCTGATGCTCTCTCCTTAGTCACAGATCCCTGTATCTGTGAGGATGTGGGCTGATGATCTCTCCTTAGCCCCATATCCCTGTATCTGTGAGGATGTGGGCTGATGATCTCTCCTTAGCCCCAGAGCCCTGTATCTGTGAGGATGTGGGCTGATGATCTCTCCCCTAGCCCCAGAGCCCTGTATCTGTGAGGATGTGGGCTGATGATCTCTCCTTAGCCCCATAGCCCTGTATCTGTGAGGATGTGGGCTGATGATCCCTCCCCTAGCCCCAGAGCCCTGTATCTGTGAGGATGTGGGCTGATGATCTCTCCTTAGCCCCAGAGCCCTGTATCTGTGAGGATGTGGGCTGATGATCTCTCCTTAGCCCCAGAGCCCTGTATCTGTGAGGATGTGGGCTGATGATCTCTCCCCTAGCCCCAGAGCCCTGTATCTGTGAGGATGTGGGCTGATGATCTCTCCTTAGCCCCAGAGCCCTGTATCTGTGAGGATGTGGGCTGATGATCTCTCCTTAGCCCCAGAGCCCTGTATCTGTGAGGATGTGGGCTGATGATCTCTCCTTAGCCCCAGAGCCCTGTATCTGTGAGGATGTGGGCTGATGATCTCTCCTAGCCCCAGAGCCCTGTATCTGTGAGGATGTGGGCTGATGATCTCTCCCCTAGCCCCAGAGCCCTGTATCTGTGAGGATGTGGGCTGAGGCCCCAGCTGTTTTTGGAGAAAGCGGCAAGAGAGGCTACCGTTATGGCAGACAGCAAACACTGGGAGAACAGCCAACCAGAGGACAGGATCTTGGACCATGCAGACCTTACTGGGAATATACAGTCCACAGTTTTAAAAAACAACACAAATAAAGTCCTGCAGACATGAGTGGGAAACGTGTTTACGTGCTCTTTACAATGTGGCATCAATCGGTACTTGATTTACCTTTCATTGTAATCTTCTAGATATACAACCTAATTTCAGATGCTTTTATTTGTAAAAAAAAAATAATAATAATTTTTACACACACCGGAGACCTACTAGTGGGGATTCCTTTGTCAGGTCATCTTTCTTCCCAGCTCAAAAGGAGAGGAAGGTATTTGAAAGGAATTGTGTCTATCCTACAAAACCAAGGTCTACCGCCAGACATTGATGAGAGAGAAAAGGGAGAGAGAGAGAGACATCTGTCTAGCACATTGCTGCGGAGGTTGAGTAGTACCACAGAGATCTGGGGAGCGTTGCTGACTTCCTACATGGGAGCCAATTAAAAGCATGATATTACCCTCCGACTATAGCACCTATACAGCAACTGTAAGCCATGCCAACTGATATATTGGTTTAAAGCATATGCACAATAACTTCTAGTATGAGCATAGGGGATCTGTAAAGTGGTTTGACATATTAAACTGCAGAGAGAGAGAGAGAGAGAGAGAGAGAGAGAGAGAGAGAGAGAGAGAGAGAGAGAGAGAGAGAGAGAGAGAGAGAGAGAGAGAGAGAGAGGAGAGAGAGAGAGAGAGAGAGAGAGAGGAATGAGAGGAGAGAATGAGAGAGAGAGGAGGGGAATGAGAGAGAGAGAGAGAGAGAGAGGGAGGAGGAATGAGAGAATGAGAGAGAGAGAGAGAGGAGGGAATGAGAGAGAGGGAGGAATGAGAGAATGAGAGAGAGAGAGAGAGAGAGAGAGAGAGGGAGAGAGGGGGGAAAATGGAGAATGAGAGAATGAGAGAGAGAGAGAGAGAGAGAGAGAGAGAGGAGAGAGAGAGAGAGGAAGAGAGAGGGGAGGAGAATGAGAGAATGAGAGAGAGAGAGAGGGAAGAGAGGGAGAAGAGGGAGGGAATGAGAGAATGAGAGAGAGAGAGAGAGAGAGAGAGAGGGAGAGAGAGAGAGAGAGAGAGAGAGAGAGAGAGAGGGAGGGGAATGAGAGAATGAGAGAATGAGAGAGAGAGAGAGAGGGGAGAGAAGAGAGAGAGAGGGAGGGAATGAGAGAATGAGAGAATGAGAGAGAGAGAGAGAGGGAGGGAGAGAGAGAGAGAGGGGAGTGGAATGAGAGAATGAGAGAATGAGAGAGAGAGAGAGAGAGAGAGGGAGGGAATGAGAGAATGAGAGAATATGATGAGAGAGAGAGAGAGAGAGAGGAGAATGAGAGAATGAGAGAGAGAGAGAGGGAGAGGGAGAATGCGAGAGAATGAGAGGGAGGGAATGAGAGAATGAGAGAGAGAGAGAGAGAGAGAGAGAGAGAGGGAGGGGAGAGAATGAGAGAACGAGGGGGAGAATGGAGAGAAGAGAGAGAGAGAGAGAGAGAGAGAGAGAGAGAGAGAGAGAGAGAGGGAGAATGAGAGAGACCCCCACATGTGTTCTCTAGTCTAAATGCACTGGATTGTGGGACACCTGCTGCATTCCTTCTCTCTCTCTCTCTCTCTCCCCCGGAATATAGTGTCTGGCGAAGCACACAGCCAACAGTGATATAATGGAAAACATTGAGATTTTCTCTGCAAATCAGCACTAAACTGGTTGACACAGGAAAGTCACAGAAGTTCACTACATACCTGGGTCGTTTGAGAAGTTCAACTTGGTAAAAAAAATGATATTTTATTTCACCTAATTTTAACATCCTGTCATATAGAGACAACCCCCCCATTTTTTGTTCCCACCTCAAAATGACTGTAGTAAAACTAAAAGTTACAGGGGTTGATGAGTTAATCTTTCAATGAGCCAGCAATCCCCTCGCTGTCACCGGCCGTCGAAAGAAGTGGACTAAAGTGCGGAGTGGTTAGCGACATTTCTCTTTTTATTTGTCGCCAAGAAAACAACAACAGTGAAGCTTACAGGGCTAAGTGCCACAAACAAAGTTAACTACCCACACTGAAAGGAGGAGGAAATGGCTGCCTAAGTATGATTCGCAATCAGAGACAACGATAGACAGCTGTCCCTGATTGAGAACCACACCCCGGCCAAAACCTAGAAATATAGAAACATAGAACACAAAACATAGAATGCCCCCCCCCCACATCACACCCTGACCTCACCAAATAGAGAAATAAAACGTCCCTCTCAGGGAGACACTCGTGACAAGGGGAATGGAGGCTTGTGGTTCGGCAACAAGTGTCAATTTATTGCAAGTTTCACAAAGGAAAAAAAAGAAGATCATTGCTAAAACACTTCTATTTTGTCTCTCTATGTTTAACATGGTTGACATGTAGTGTCTGACCCGCTCACCTTTCCCACCACAAAACACTAGAAAATCCCCCTCAAAAAAAATAGAACCAACTCATCTGCTTTGACTGATG
>NW_026285622.1:0-6433 GCF_023373465.1 Oncorhynchus keta | reverse complement strand
GACAGTAGATCAAAATGGTCTGTCATTTTATAATAGAGACAGTACATCTAGCTGGTCTGTCATAATATAATAGAGACAGTAGATCTACCTGGTCTGTCATAATCTAATAGAGACAGTAGATTTTGCTGGTCTGTCATATTATAATAGAGACAGTAGATCTCGCTGGTCTGTCATAATAGAATAGAGACAGTAGATCTACCTGGTCTGTCATAAAATAATAGAGACAGTAGATCTAGCTGGTCTGTCATAATATGATAGAGACAGTATATCTAGCTGGTCTGTAAAATTATAATAGAGGCAGTAGATCTAGCTGGTCTGTCATAATATAGCAGAGACAGTAGATCTACCTGGTCTGTCATAAAATAATAGAGACAGTAGATCGAGCTGGTCTGTCATAATATGATAGAGACAGTAGATCTAGCTGATCTGTCATAAAATAATAGAGACAGTAGATTGAACTGTTCTTTCATGTTATAATAGAAACAGTAGATCTAGCTGGTCTGTCATAATATAATAGAGACAGTAGATCTAGCTGTTCTGTCATAATATGAGACAGTATATCTAGCTGGTCTGACATATTATAATAGAGACATTAGATCTAGCTGGTCTGTCATATTATAATGGGGACAGTAGATCTAGCTGGTCTGTCATAATAGAATAGAGACAGTAGATCTAGCTGGTCTGTCACATTATAATAGAGACATTAGATCTAGCTGATCTGTCATAAAATAATAGAGACAGTAGATTGAGCTGTTCTTTCATGTTATAATAGAAACAGTACATCTACCTGGTCTGTCATAATATGAGACAGTAGATCTAGCTGGTCTTTCATATAATAATAGAGACAGTAGATCTAGCTGTTCTGTCATAATAGAATAGAGACAGTAGATCTACCTGGTCTGTCATAATCTAATAGAGACAGTAGATTTTGCTGGTTCTGTCATATTATAATGGAGACAGTAGATCTGGCTGTTTTGTCACCAATATGAGACGGTAGATCTAACTCTGGTGTTTCTTATTGTAGTAGAGACCCAGTAGATCTACCTGGTCTGTCATAATATAATAGATACAGTAGATCTACCTGGTCTGTCATAGAATAATAGGAGACAGTAGATCTAGCTGGTCTGTCATATTATAATGGGAACAGTAGATCTAGCTGGTCTGTCATAATAGAATAGAGACAGTAGATCTGGCTGGTCTGTCACATTATAATAGGGCAGCATTGATCTAGCTGGTCTGTCATATTATAATACAGACAGTTGATCTAGCTGGTCTGTCATATTATAATAGAGACAGTAGATCTAGCTGGTCTGTCATAAAATAATAGAGACTGTAGATCTAGCTGGTCTATCATGTTATAATGGAGACAGTAGATCTAACTGGTCGGTCATAATATAATAGAGGAATGTAGATCTAGCTGGTCTGTCATATTATAATAGAGACAGTAGATATGGCTGGTCTGTCGCCAATATAATAGAGACAGTAGATCGAGGCTGGTCTGTCATATTATAATGGAGACAGTAGATCTAGCTGGTCTGTCATATTATAATAGAGACAGTAGATCTACCTGGTCTGTCATAATAGAATAGAGGCAGTAGATCTAGCTGTTCTGTCATAATATGAGACAGTAGATCTCGCTGGTCTTTCATATTATAATAGAGACAGTAGATCTTGCTGGTCTGTCATAATATAGTAGAGACAGTAGATCAAAATGGTCTGTCATTTTATAATAGAGACAGTACATCTAGCTGGTCTGTCATAATATAATAGAGACAGTAGATCTACCTGGTCTGTCATAATCTAATAGAGACAGTAGATTTTGCTGGTCTGTCATATTATAATAGAGACAGTAGGAGATCCTAGCTGGTCTGTCATAATAGAATAGAGACAGTAGATCTACCTGGTCTGTCATAAAATAATAGAGACAGTAGATCTAGCTGGTCTGTCTTAATATGATAGAGACAGTATATCTAGCTGGTCTGTCAGAATTATAATAGAGGCAGTGATCTAGCTGGTCTGTCATAATATAGCAGAGACAGTAGATCTACCTGGTCTGTCATAAATAATAGAGACGAGTAGATCGAGCTGGTCTGTCATAATATGATGGAGACAGTAGATCTGCTGATCTGTCATAAAATAATAGAGACAGTAGATTGAACTGTTCTTTCATGTTATAATAGAAACAGTAGATCTACCTGGTCTGTCATAATATAATTGAGACAGTAGATTCTAGCTGTTCTGTCATAATATGAGACAGTATATCTAGCTGGTCTGTCATATTATACAGAGACAGTAGATCTAGCTGGGATCATTATATTATAATGACAGTAGATCTAGCTGGCTCATGTCATAATAGAATAGAGACAGTAGATCTAGCTGGTCTGTCACATTATAATAGAGACATTAGACTTAGCTGGTCTGTCATAATATAAATAGAGACAGTAGACGAGCTGGCCGTCATAATATGATATTGGTAGATCTAGCTGATCTGTCATAAAATAGATATACAAAGACTATTATTCGTCATAATATGAGACAGTAGATCTCGCTGGTCTTCATGAAGGCAATAGAGATAGTAGATCTCGCTGGTCTGTCATAATAGAATAGAGACAGTAGACGAGCTGGTCTTTCATGTTATAATAGAAACAGTAGATCTAGCAGCTGGTCTGTCATAATATAATAGAGACAGTATATCTAGCTGGTCAGTCAAATTATGATAGAGACAGTAGATCTAGCTGATCTGTCATAAAATAATAGAGACAGTAGATCGAGCTGGTCTTTCATGTTATAATAGAAACAGTAGATCTAGCTGGTCTGTCATAATATAATAGAGACAGTATATCTAGCTGGTCTGTCAAATTATACGAGACAGTAGATCGAGCTGGTCTGTCATATTATAATACAGACAGTTGATCTCGCTGGTCTGTCATATTATAATAGAGACAGTAGATCTAGCTGGTCTGTCATAATATAATAGAGACAGTAGATCTAGCTGGTCTATCATATTATAATGGGATACAGTAGATCTAGCTGGTCTGTCATAATATAATAGAGACTGTAGATCTAGCTGGTCTGTCATATTATAATAGAGACAGTAGATGTCGCTGGTCTGTCATAATATAATAGAGACAGTAGATCTAGCTGGTCTGTCATATTATAATGGGAGACAGTAGATCTAGCCATGGTCTGTCATATTATAATAGAGACAGTACATCTAGCTGGTCTGTCATAATAGAATAGAGACAGTAGATCTAGCTGTTCTGTCATAATATGAGACAGTAGATCTCACGGTCTTTCATATTATAATAGAGACGGTAGATCTCGCTGGTCTGTCATAATAGAATAGAGACAGTAGATCTACCTGGTCTGTCATAATCTAATAGAGACAGTAGATTTGCTGGTCTGTCATATTATAATAGAGACAGTAGATCTCGCCGGTCTGTCATAATAGAATAGAGACAGTAGATCGAGCTGGTCTGTCATATTATAATGGAGACAGTAGATCTAGCTGTTCTGTCATAATATGGAGACAGTAGATCTAGCTGCTCTTTCATATTATAATAGAGACAGTAGATCTACCTGGTCTGTCATAAATATAATAGATACAGTAGATCTAGCTGGTCTGTCATATTATAATAGAGGCAGTAGATCTAGCTGGTCTGTCATAATATAATAGAGACAGTATATTAGCTGGTCTGTCAAATTATAATAGAGACAGTAGATCTAGCTGGTCTGTCATAATATGATAGAGACAGTAGATCTAGCTGGATCTGTCATAAAATAATAGAGACAGTAGATCGAGCTGGTCTTTCATGTTATAATAGAAACAGTAGATCTAGCTGGTCTGTCATAATATAATAGAGACAGTATATCTAGCTGGTCTGTCACATTATAATAGAGACAGTAGATCTAGCTGGTCTGTCATAATATAGCAGAGACAGTAGATCTACCTGGTCTGTCATAAAATAATAGAGACAGTAGATCGAGCTGGTCTGTCATAATATGATAGAGACAGTAGATCTAGCTGATCTGTCATAAAATAATAGAGACAGTAGATCGAGCTGGTCTGTCATAATATGATAGAGACAGTAGATCTAGCTGGTCTGTCATAATATAATAGAGACAGTATATCTAGCTGGTCTGTCAAATTATAATAGAAACAGTAGATCTACCTGGTCTGTCATAATATAATAGAGACAGTAGATCTAGCTGGTCTGTCATATTATAATAGAGACAGTAGATCTAGCTGGTCTGTCATATTATAATGGGGACAGAGATCTAGCTGGTCTGTCATAATAGAATAGAGACAGTAGATCTAGCTGGTCTGTCACATTATAATAGAGACATTAGATCTAGCTGGTCTGTCATATTATAATACAGACAGTTGATCTAGCTGGTCTGTCATATTATAATAGAGACAGTAGATCTAGCTGGTCTGTCATAAAATAATAGAGACTGTAGATCTAGCTGGTCTATCATGTTATAATGGAGACAGTAGATCTAGCTGGTCGGTCATAATATAATAGAGAATGTAGATCTAGCTGGTCTGTCATATTATAATAGAGACAGTAGATGTCGCTGGTCTGTCATAATATAATAGAGACAGTAGATCGAGCTGGTCTGTCATATTATAATGGAGACAGTAGATCTAGCTGGTCTGTCACATTATAATAGAGACAGAGATCTACCTGGTCTGTCATAATAGAATAGAGGCAGTAGATCTAGCTGTTCTGTCATAATATGAGACAGTAGATCTCGCTGGTCTTTCATATTATAATAGAGACAGTAGATCTTGCTGGTCTGTCATAATATAGTAGAGACAGTATCAAAAATGGTCTGTCATTTTATAATAGAGACAGTACATCTAGCTGGTCTGTCATAATATAATAGAGACAGTAGATCTACCTGGTCTGTCATAATCTAATAGAGACAGTAGATTTTGCTGGTCTGTCATATTATAATAGAGACAGTAGATCTCGCTGGTCTGTCATAATAGAATAGAGACAGTAGATCTACCTGGTCTGTCATAAAATAAATAGAGACAGTAGATCTAGCTGGTCTGTCATAACATGATAGAGACAGTAGATCGAGCTGGTCTGTCATATTATAATGGAGACAGTAGATCTAGCTGTTCTGTCATAATATGAGACAGTAGATCTAGCTGCTCTTTCATATTATAATAGATTGCAGATCTACCTGGTCTGTCATAATATAATAGATACAGTAGATCTAGCTGGTCTGTCATATTATAATAGAGGCAGTAGATCTAGCTGGTCTGTCATAATATAATAGAGACAGTATATCTAGCTGGTCTGTCAAATTATAATAGAGACAGTAGATCTAGCTGGTCTGTCATAATATGATAGAGACAGTAGATCTAGCTGATCTGTCATAAAATAATAGAGACAGTAGATCGAGCTGGTCTTTCATGTTATAATAGAAACAGTAGATCTAGCTGGTCTGTCATAATATAATAGAGACAGTATATCTAGCTGGTCTGTCACATTATAATAGAGACAGTAGATCTAGCTGGTCTGTCATAATATAGCAGAGACAGTAGATCTACCTGGTCTGTCATAAAATAATAGAGACAGTAGATCGAGCTGGTCTGTCATAATATGATAGAGACAGCAGATCTAGCTGATCTGTCATAAAATAATAGAGACAGTAGATCGAGCTGGTCTGTCATAATATGATAGAGACAGTAGATCTAGCTGGTCTGTCATAATATAATAGAGACAGTATATCTAGCTGGTCTGTCAAATTATAATAGAAACAGTAGATCTACCTGGTCTGTCATAATATAATAGAGACAGTAGATCTAGCTGGTCTGTCATATTATAATAGAGACAGTAGATCTAGCTGGTCTGTCATATTATAATGGGGACAGTAGATCTAGCTGGTCTGTCATAATAGAATAGAGACAGTAGATCTAGCTGGTCTGTCACATTATAATAGAGACATTAGATCTAGCTGGTCTGTCATATTATAATACAGACAGTTGATCTAGCTGGTCTGTCATATTATAATAGAGACAGTAGATCTAGCTGGTCTGTCATAAAATAATAGAGACTGTAGATCTAGCTGGTCTATCATGTTATAATGGAGACAGTAGATCTAGCTGGTCGGTCATAATATAATAGAGAATGTAGATCTAGCTGGTCTGTCATATTATAATAGAGACAGTAGATGTCGCTGGTCTGTCATAATATAATAGAGACAGTAGATCGAGCTGGTCTGTCATATTATAATGGAGACAGTAGATCTAGCTGGTCTGTCATATTATAATAGAGACAGTAGATCTACCTGGTCTGTCATAATAGAATAGAGGCAGTAGATCTAGCTGTTCTGTCATAATATGAGACAGTAGATCTCGCTGGTCTTTCATATTATAATAGAGACAGTAGATCTTGCTGGTCTGTCATAATATAGT
>NW_026285621.1:0-2648 GCF_023373465.1 Oncorhynchus keta | reverse complement strand
GTAGATGAACTGACCTTGGGCCGTTGTTGATGTGGTGTGGTGGGTTGTTGGGGTAGATGAACTGACCTTGAGCTGTTGTTGATGTGGATTGTTGGGGTAGATGAACTGACCTTGGGCTGTTGCTGATGGTGTGTGGTGGGCTGTTGGCGTAGATGAACTGACCTTGGGCTGTTGTTGATGTGGTGTGTGGTGGGTTGTTGGCGTAGATGAACTGACCTTTGGGCTGTTGTTGATGGCGTGTGGTGGGTTGTTAGGGTAGATGAACTGACCTTGGAGCTGTTGTTGATGTGGTGTGGTGGGTTGTTGAGGCAGATGAACTGACCTTGGGCTGTTGTTGATGTGGTGTGGTGGGTTGTTGGCGAGATGAACTGACCTTGGGCTGTTGTTGATGGCATGTGGTGGTTGTTGGGGTAGATGAACTGACCTTGGGCTGTTGTTGATGTGGTTGTGGTGGGTTGTTGGCGTAGATGAACTGACCTTGGGCTGTTGTTGATGTGGTGTGTGGTGGGTTGTTAGGGTAGATGAACTGACCTTGGGCTGTTGTTGATGTGGCGTGTGGTGGGTTGTTGGGGTAGATGAACTGACCTTGGGCTGTTGTTGATGTGGTGTGGTGGGTTGTTGGGGTAGATGAACTGACCTTTGGGCTGTTGTTGATGTGGTGTGTGGTGGGTTGTTGGGGTAGATGAACTGACCTTGGGCTGTTGTTGATGTGGTGTGTGGTGGGTTGTTGGCGTAGATGAACTGACCTTGGGCTGTTGTTGATGGTGTGTGGTGGGTTGTTGGCGTAGATGAACTGACCTTGGGCTGTTGTTGATGTGCGTGTGGTGGGTTGTTGGGGTAGATGAACTGACCTTGGGCTGTTGTTGATGTGTGTGTGGTGGGTTGTTGGCGTAGATGAACTGACCTTGGGCTGTTGTTGAGTGGTGGGATTGTTGGGGTAGATGAACTGACCTTGGGCTGTTGTTGATGTGGTGTGTGGTGGGTTGTTGGCGAGATGAACTGACCTTGGGCTGTTGTTGATGTGGTGTGTGGTGGGTTGTTGGGGTAGATGAACTGACCTTGGGCTGTTGTTGATGTGGATGTGGTGGGTTGTTGGCAGATGAACTGACCTTGGGCTGTTGTTGATGTGGTGTGTGGTGGGTTGTTGTAGATGAACTGACCTTGGGCTGTTGTTGATGTGGTGTGTGGTGGGTTGTTGGCGATGAACTGACCTTGGGCTGTTGTTGACGTGTGGTGGGTTGTTGGGGTAGATGAACTGACCTTGTGCTGTTGTTGATGTGTGTGTGGTGGGTTGTTGGCGTAGATGAACTGACCTTGGGCTGTTGTTGGTGGTGTGTGGTGGGTTGTTGGCGTAGATGAACTGACCTTGGGCTGTTGTTGATGTGGTGTGTGGTGGGTTGTTGGGCAGATGAACTGACCTTGGGCTGTTGTTGATGGCGTGTGGGTTGTTGGGGTAGATGAACTGACCTTGGGCTGTTGTTGATGTGGCGTGTGGTGGGTTGTTGGGGTAGATGAACTGACCTTGGGCTGTTGTTGATGTGGTGTGTGGTGGGTTGTTGGCGAGATGAACTGACCTTGGGCTGTTGTTGATGTGGTGTGTGGTGGGTTGTTGGGTAGATGAACTGACCTTGGGCTGTTGTTGATGTGGTGGGTTGTTGGGGTAGATGAACTGACCTTGGGCTGTTGTTGTGGGTGTGGTGGGTTGTTGGCAGATGAACTGACCTTGGGCTGTTGTTGATGGCGTGTGGTGGGTTGTTGGGGCAGATGAACTGACCTTGGGCTGTTGTTGATGTGGGTGTGTTGGGGTAGACGAACTGACCTTGGGCTGTTGTTGATGTGGCTGTGGTGGGTTGGGGTAGATGAACTGACCTTGGGCTGTTGTTGATGTGGTGTGTGGTGGGTTGTTGGCGTAGATGAACTGACCTTGGGCTGTTGTTGATGTGGCGTGTGGTGGGTTGTTGGCGTAGATGAACTGACCTTGGGCTGTTGTTGATGTGGCGTGTGGTGGGTTGTTGGCGTAGATGAACTGACCTTGGGCTGTTGTTGATGGCGTGTGGTGGGTTGTTGGCGTAGATGAACTGACCTTGGGCTGTTGTTGATGTGGTGTGTGGTGGGTTGTTGGGGTAGATGAACTGACCTTGGGCTGTTGTTGATGTGGCGTGTGGTGGGTTGTTGGCGTAGATGAACTGACCTTGGGCTGTTGTTGATGTGGCGTGTGGTGGGTTGTTGGGGTAGGATGAGCTGACCTTGGGCTGTTGTTGATGTGGGTGTGGTGGGTTGTTGGCGTAGATGAACTGACCTTGGGCTGTTGTTGATGTGGCGTGTGGTGGGTTGTTAGCGTAGATTGAACTGACCTTGGGCTGTTGTTGTATGGCGTGTGGTAGGTTGTTAGCGTAGATGAACTGACCTTGGGCTGTTGTTGTGTGCGTGTGGTGGGTTGTTGGCGGTGTAGATGAACTGACCTTGGGCTGTTGCTGATGTGGTGTGTGGTGGGTTGTTGGCGAGTGAACTGACCTTGGGCTGTTGTTGATGTGGCGTGTGGTGGGTTGTTGGCGTAGATGAACTGACCTTGGGCTGTTGTTGTGAGCGTGTGGTGGGTTGTTGGCGTAGATGAGCTGACCTTGGGCTGTTGTTGTGGCGTGTGGTGG
>NW_026285620.1:0-7400 GCF_023373465.1 Oncorhynchus keta | reverse complement strand
AGGTGTTCCCAGTGTTTCAGGTGTTTCAGGTGTTCCAGGTGTTCCCCGGTTTCAGGTGTTCCCAGTGTTTCAGGTGTTTCAGGTGTTCCCAGTGTTTCCAGGTGTTCCAGGTGTTCCCGGTGTTCCCGGTGTTTCAGGAAATATGGATTCTGTGTTTTATTTAACGGGTGGAATCCCTAAGTCTAAATATTCCTGTTACATTGCACAACCTTCAATGTTATGTCATAATTATGTAAAATTCTGGCAAATGAATTACGGTGTTTGTTAGGCAGAAATGGTCTTCCACACACAGTTCTAGCGAGGCAGGCGGCCCAAACTGCCTGCATATACCCTGACTCTGCTTGCACAGAGCGCCCAAGAGAAGTGACACAATTTACCTAGTTAAAAGAAATTCATGTTGCAGGCAATATTAACTAAATTATGCAGGTTTAAAAATATACAGTTGAAGTCGGAAGTTTACATACACTTAGGTTGGAGTCATTAAAACTCATTTTTTCAACCACTCCACAAATTTCTTGTAAAGAACAAACTATAGATTTGGCAAGTCAGTTAGGACATCTACTTTGTGCATGACACAAGTCATTTTCTAACAATTGTTTACAGACAGATTATTTCACTGTATCACATTCCCAGTGGGTCAGAAGTTTACATACACTAAGTTGACTGTGCCTTTAAACAGCTTGGTTTAAACAAATTATATCATGGCTTTAGAAGCTTCTGATAGGCTAATTGACATCATTTGAGTCAATTGGAGTTGTGGATGTATTTCAAGGTCTACCTTCAAACTCAGTGCCTCTTTGCTTGAAATCATGGGGAAAAACAAAATAAATCAGCCAACACCTCAGAAAACAAATTGTAGACCTCCACAAGTCTGGTTCATCCTTGGGAACAATTTCCAAACGCCTGAAGGTACGACGTTCATCTGTACAAACACTAGTATGCAAGTATATATATTTATTTTATTTATTTATTTCACCTTTATTTAACCAGGTAGGCAAGTTGAGAACAAGTTCTCATTTACAATTGCGACCTGGCCAAGATAAAGCAAAGCAGTTCGACAGATACAACGACACAGAGTTACACATGGAGTAAAACAAACATACAGTCAATAATACAGTATAAACAAGTCTATATACAATGTGAGCAAATTAGGTGAGAAGGGAGGTAAAAGGCAAAAAAGGCCATGGTGGCAAAGTAAATACAATATAGCAAGTAAAACACTGGAATGGTAGTTTTGCAATGGAAGAAAGTGCAAAAGTAGAAATAAAAATAATGGGGTGCAAAGGAGCAAAATAAATAAATAAATTAAATACAGTTGGGAAAGAGGTAGTTGTTTGGGCTAAATTATAGGTGGGCTATGTGCAGTAATCTGTAAGATGCTCTGACAGTTGGTGCTTAAAGCTAGTGAGGGGAGATAAGTGTTTCCAGTTTTAGAGATTTTTGTAGTTCGTTCCAGTCATTGGCAGCAGAGAACTGGAAGGAGAGGTGGCCAAAGAAAGAATTGGTTTTGGGGGTGACTAGAGAGATATACCTGCTGGAGCGTGTGCTACAGGTGGGAGATGCTATGGTGACCAGCGAGCTGAGATAAGGGGGACTTTACCTAGCAGGGTCTTGTAGATGACATGGAGCCAGTGGGTTTGGCGACGAGTATGAAGCGAGGGCCAGCCAACGAGAGCGTACAGGTCGCAATGGTGGGTAGTATATGGGGCTTTGGTGACAAAACGGATTGCACTGTGATAGACTGCATCCAATTTGTTGAGTAGGGTATTGGAGGCTAT
Source organism: Oncorhynchus keta (assembly GCF_023373465.1). Taxonomy (NCBI): domain Eukaryota; kingdom Metazoa; phylum Chordata; class Actinopteri; order Salmoniformes; family Salmonidae; genus Oncorhynchus; species Oncorhynchus keta. The sequence continues at coordinate 5,622 of NW_026285620.1, read as the reverse complement.
TTTGTAAATGACATCGCCAAAGTCGAGGATTGGTAGGATGGTCAGTTTTACAAGGGTATGTTTGGCAGCATGAGTGAAGGATGCTTTGTTGCGAAATAGGAAGCCAATTCTAGATTTAACTTTGGATTGGAGATGTTTGATATGGGTCTGGAAGGAGAGTTTACAGTCTAACCAGACACCTAAGTATTTGTAGTTGTCCACGTATTCTAAGTCAGAGCCGTCCAGAGTAGTGATGTTGGACAGGCGGGTAGGTGCAGGTAGCGATCGGTTGAAGAGCATGCATTTAGTTTTACTTGTATTTAAGAGCAATTGGAGGCCACGGAAGGAGAGTTGTATGGCATTGAAGCTTGCCTGGAGGGTTGTTAACACAGTGTCCAAAGAAGGGCCGGAAGTATACAGAATGGTGTCGTCTGCGTAGAGGTGGATCAGGGACTCACCAGCAGCAAGAGCGACCTCATTGATGTATACAGAGAAGAGAGTCGGTCCAAGAATTGAACCCTGTGGCACCCCCATAGAGACTGCCAGAGGTCCGGACAGCAGACCCTCCGATTTGACACACTGAACTCTATCAGAGAAGTAGTTGGTGAACCAGGCGAGGCAATCATTTGAGAAACCAAGGCTGTCGAGTCTGCCGATGAGGATGTGGTGGTTGACAGAGTCGAAAGCCTTGGCCAGATCAATGAATACGGCTGCACAGTAATGTTTCTTATCGATGGCGGTTAAGATATCGTTTAGGACCTTGAGCGTGGCTGAGGTGCACCCATGACCAGCTCTGAAACCAGATTGCATAGCAGAGAAGGTATGGTGAGATTCGAAATGGTCGGTAATCTGTTTGTTGACTTGGCTTTCGAAGACCTTAGAAAGGCATGGTAGGATAGATATAGGTCTGTAGCAGTTTGGGTCAAGAGTGTCCCCCTTTGAAGAGGGGGATGACCGCAGCTGCTTTCCAATCTTTGGGAATCTCAGACGACACGAAAGAGAGGTTGAACAGGCTAGTAATAGGGGTGGCAACAATTTCGGCAGATAATTTTAGAAAGAAAGGGTCCAGATTGTCTAGCCCGGCTGATTTGTAGGGGTCCAGATTTTTCAGCTCTTTCAGAACATCAGCTGAATGGATTTGGGAGAAGGAGAAATGGGGAAGGCTTGGGCGAGTTGCTGTTGGGGGTGCAGTGCTGTTGACCGGGGTAGGAGTAGCCAGGTGGAAAGCATGGCCAGCCGTAGAAAAATGCTTATTGAAATTCTCAATTATGGTGGATTTATCAGTGGTGACAGTGTTTCCTATCTTCAGTGCAGTGGGCAGCTGGGAGGAGGTGTTCTTATTCTCCATGGACTTTACAGTGTCCCAGAACTTTTGAGTTAGTGTTGCAGGAAGCAAATTTCTGCTTGAAAAAGCTAGCCTTGGCTTTTCTAACTGCCTGTGTATAACGGTTTCTAGCTTCCCTGAACAGCTGCATATCACGGGGGCTGTTCGATGCTAATGCAGAACACCATAGGATGTTTTTGTGTTGGTTAAGGGCAGTCAGGTCTGGGGAGAACCAAGGGCTATATCTGTTCCTGGTTCTAAATTTCTTGAATGGGGCATGTTTATTTGAGATGGTTAGGAAGGCATTTTAAAAAAATATCCAGGCATCCTCTACTGACAGGATGAGATCAATATCCTTCCAGGATACCCCGGCCAGGTCGATTAGAAAGGCCTGCTCGCTGAAGTGTTTCAGGAGCGTTTTACAGTGATGAGTGGAGGTTGTTTGACCGCTGACCCTGGCGTACGGATGCAGGCAATGAAGGCAGTGATAAGCTGAGATCTTGGTTGAAGACAGCGAAATTGTATTTAGAGGAGAGTTGGTTAGGATGATATCTATGAGAGTGCCCGTGTTTAAGGCTTTGGGGGGTGCCTGGTAGGTTCATTGATAATTTAGTGAGATTGAGGGCATCAAGTTTAGATTGTAGGATGGCTGGGGGTGTTAAGCATGTTCCAGTTTAGGTCGCCCTAGCAGCAATGGAAGATAGATGGGGGCAAATCAGTTCACATATGGTGTCCAGAGCATAGAGGGTGTCTATAGGGCAATCTGTTTTTAGAGCTATCTTTGGGTACAGACCTAGATAGTAGGACAAAATCTGCACTATCTGCAGTAGATTGCTTTTGGCAGTTCTATCTTGTCTGAAAATGTTGTAATTTGGAATTCAAATTTCAGAATTTTTGGTGGTCTTCCTAAGCCAGGATTCAGACACAGCTAGAACATCCGGGTTGGCAGAGTGTGCTAAAGCAGTGAATAGAACAAACTTAGGGAGGAGGCTTCTAATGTTAACATGCATCAAAACCAAGGCTATTACGGTTACAGAAGTCATCAAAAGAAGCGCCTGGGGAATAGGAGTGGGCTAGGCACTGCAGGAGCCTGGATTCACCTCTACATCGCCAGAGGAACATAGGAGGAGAAGAATAAGGGTACGGCTAAAAGCAATAAGAATTGATCGTCCTAGAACGTCTGGAACAGAGAGTAAAAGGAGGTTTCTGGGGGCGATAAAATAGCATCAAGGTATAATGTACAGACAAAGGTATGGTAGGATGTGAATACAGTGGAGGTAAACCTAGGTATTGAGTGATGAAGAGAGAGATATTGTCTCTAGAAACATCATTGGAACCAGGAGATGTCATTGCATGTGTGGGTGGTGGAACTAATAAATTGGATAAGGTGTAGTGAGCAGGACTTAGAGGCTCTACAGTGAAATAAGCCAATAAACACTAACCAGAACAGCAATGGACAAGACATATTGACATTAAGGAGAGGCATCCTTAGTCGAGTGATCAAAGAGTCCAGTGAGTGGAGTGGTTGGTTTTGGGGGTCACGGCGATTTAGACAGCTAGCCAGGACATCGGTAGCAAGCTAGCATAGGATGGAGGTCTGTTGTTAGCCACCTCTTGCGTTCCGTCAGTAGATTAGTGGGGTTCCGTGTGGTAGAGGATTAGTCCAAATCACACAACAACAAAAATAAATAAAAACAATAGATATGGTTATAGAGGCCCAAGAAGAAACAATAATAATAATAATAATATAAATAATATTGTCCGATTGTCTATTCTGAGAGCAGCCGGTAAGACAGCTAACGGTTAGCAGGCCGCAGATGGGCGTTCAGGTAACGTCGCGACGGAGGAGCCAGCCGGATCTCCTTCGGGTAGATAACGTCGGCAGTCCAGTTGTGAAGGCCCGGTGGGGCTCCGCGTAGAGCAGTAAAGCGGGTCCGGATAGGTGACTGCAGCCCAGGAGTGATTGACGGAGCTCAGGAGTGATTGACGGAGCTGGCTAGCTCGGAGTAATTGATGTTTGCTCCGGAATCGACGAGAGCAGATAGACACACGGATAGCAGCTAGCTAGCTGTGAGATCCGGGAATGAATGTCCAGAGAGCAGTTGAAATCCAAGGACATGGAGAGAAAAATTGGTCCGGTATGTTCCGTTCGAGCCGCGCTGCGCCGTACAAAACTGGCGATAGATTTTCGAGCTAAAGGATAGCTGATGACCACAAACCGTGGTTAGCTGAATACTAACGATTTGCCAGTAAAGAAGCTAACTAGCTTCTGAACTAGCTTCTGATTAGCCAGCTAGCTCTGGCTAGCTTCTGGTTAGTTTCTGGCTAGCTTCTTGGAGCTTCTGGCTAGCTTCTGGCTAGCTTCTTGGAGGATTGCAGATTTGAGGTAAAATAATACTTATTTATAAATATAAATTGGTGAGGCGGGTTGCAGGAGAGTGTTTTGAAGATGAGTTGATGGAAAATAAAAATAAATGTATGTGAAAAAAGTTGTAAATATATATATATATATATATATATATATATATATATATATATATATATATATATATATATATATATATATATATATATATATATATATATATATATATATATATACAGGACACGCACAAGACGAGGACAAGAGACGTCTGAACTGCTATGCCATCTCTCGGGCCATATATACCATGGGAACACGCTGCCGAATTCATACCGCTCAGGAAGGAGACTCGCTCTGTCTCCTAGGAGATGGAACCTGCTTTGGTGCAAAAAGTGCAAAATCAATCCCAGAACAACAGCAAAGGACCTTGTGAAGATACTGGAGGCAACAGGTACCCAAAGTATCTATATCCACAGTCAAACAAGTCCTATATCGGCATAACCTGAAAAGTCCGCTCAGCAAAGAAGAAGCCACTGCTCAAAAACCGCCATAAAAAAAAAAAGCCAGACTTTTTTATTAGTATTAAATGTCAGGAAATGTAAACTGAGTTTAAATGTATTTGGTGTATATAAGCGTCCCGACTTCAACTGTATACTTGTGTATTGATTTACAAGAAGACGTTGATCTTTATGGTTAGGTACACATTGACAGTGTGGGGCTGCTCAGCCCAGCTCTTGTTAAATCGTCACCCGTCCGGCGAAATGCAGGCTCGCGGTCTCGAATGATAAATTAACAGGCAACACAGGACAAGCTCGATAAACTAGTAATATCATCAACCATTTTGTAGTTAACTAGTGATTGTGTTGAGATCGATTGATTTTGTTTTTATAAGATAAGTTTAATCCTACCTCAGCAAGTTTACCTTGGCTCCTTGCTGCACTCAGGGTAACAGGTAGTCAGCCTGCAACGCACCCAGTTTCCCGTGGAGTGCAATGTAATTGTCCATAGTCGGTGTCCAAAAATTCAGATTACCGAGAAGTTATGAAAACTTTAAACTCTTCCCTAATTAATTGGCCATTCGGCTGACCGGTCGACCTCTAATGCAAATCTTTGTGGGGCAAACAAAGGTTTCTTTTTAAAGAAAAATGGTACGCATGCCAGCAAAGCCACTACACAACACTAAACAATACATTAATTGCATTATAACGTGATGACAATATGGCCCACTTTGGAAACTGGTAAAGGCCTATATAAAGCTGACCCAGCACCTTACCACTACTACGCCTGTGCTTTCAGCGTAGCTCTTATCTGGCAGCGAAACACTTTTAAAATATACGTAGCTGGATATGGCTGACTTGCTTCAACATAATGTGGTTTCTACTGACAATTGAGATGTCGGGGATGCAAACTAGTCACCTTTCGAGTTAAATCCACCGCTTTGATTCCAAAATGGGTGACCTGGTTCTATGTCCATCCGATGAGAAAATGTTTGGTGGGGGCTTTGGATAAACACTGGTCAGTAACAACGACCTGAGTGATGCGCGCTTGGAGCAACAACTGGTCTCATGTCCCTTGGCTCAGCTGAATGCGTTCTTCACAACAACAGATTGTAGCACGCGACCGAAGAGACAACCAATGGGCCTAGTTGCATCATCAGCGCGTGCTCTGGGACGGCACCGGAGGAGAGTGGAACGTGGTGGTTTTTTCCCGGTTTTAATCGACAGCGAGACCCCAGAACGTGATAACGACGAGGTAGTAGATGAGGAAGAAGCCTGTCAGTGGAGACTGGGATGAGAAGGTTGTTGTTGAAGCCGCACTTCGCGGAGCTGTAACTGGAAAAACAACTGGCGTTTTGGATACATACTTTTGAGGCAGGGGACAAAGTGTGTGGTGGAACAAGTATTGTTCACGACTGTTCAATAAATGTCTTACTGGCTGGATTCAAATTCTCCTTAGC
>NW_026285619.1:0-7947 GCF_023373465.1 Oncorhynchus keta | reverse complement strand
TGGTCCTTCTGTAGCTCAGTTGGTAGAGCATGGCGCTTATAGCATCGGAGGTAGTGGGTTGATCTGGGACCATATAACATCTAGAATGTATGCACATGATATACAGTGCTTTGGATCAAGCGTCAGTAATGGCACTATATTATTATTATGTATAATATTAAAGAAGTCTCAAGTCTTGCCCGCCAGTAGACCACACTATCTACCAAGAGAGTTCTCATCTATATATTCAATAGCTGTCTATTTACCACCACAAACCGATGCTGGCGCTAAGACTCCACTCAATGAGCTGTGTAAAAGGTCATAACCAAACAGAAAGTGCTCATCTCAGAAGCGGTGCTCCTAGTAGCTGGGGACTTTATTGCAGGAAACTTAAATCTGTTTTACCTAATTTCTACCAGCATGTCACATTATTCGGTACCCCTGTTTACCAGCCTGGTTATTTCATTATTCTTACTTTTTATTTCATTTCCTACTTTATTTATTCCTGCAAATATTTTCTTAACTCTATCTCCTTGAACTGACTGTTGGTTAAGGGCTTGTAAGTAAGCAATTCATGTTAAGGTGAACACCTGTTGTATTCAGCATTTCATGATGATAAGGTCAACAGCTGTTGTACTCATGCATTATTCATGATGATAAGGTCAACAGCTGTTGTATTCGGCTTTGCACGATGATGAGGTCAACAGCTGTTGTGTTCAGCATTTCATGATGATGAGGTCAACAGCTGTTGTGTGGCACTGCATGATGATAGGTCAACAGCTGTTGTATTCAGCATTTCACGATGATAAGGTCTAGCAGCTGTTGTATTCAGCATTTCACTGATGATGAGTCTAGCAGCTGTTGTATTCAGCATTTCACTGTGATGGTCAACAGCTGTTGTATTCAGCATTTCATGATGATGAGGTCTACAGCTGTTGTATTCAGCATTTCATGATGATGAGGTCTACAGCTGTTGTATTCAGCATTTCACGATGTGAGGTCAACAGCTGTTGTATTCAGCATTTCACATGTAAGGTCAACAGCTGTTGTATTCAGCATTTCATGATGATGAGGTCAACAGCTGTTGTATTCAGCATTTCATGCTGATGAGGTCAACAGCTGTTGTATTCAGCATTTCATGATGATGAGTCAACAGCTGTTGTATTCAGCATTTCACTGATGAGGTCTACAGCTGTTGTATTCAGCATTTCACTGTGAGGTCAGCAGCTGTTGTATTCAGCATTTCATGATGATGAGGTCTACAGCTGTTGTATTCAGCATTTCATGATGATGAGGTCAACAGCTGTTGTATTCAGCATTTCACTGTGAGGTCTACAGCTGTTGTATTCAGCATTTCACTGTGAGGTCAACAGCTGTTGTATTCAGCATTTCATGATGATAGGTCAACAGCTGTTGTATTCAGCATTTCATGATGATGAGGTCAACAGCTGTTGTATTCAGCATTTCATGATGATGAGGTCAACAGCTGTTGTATTCAGCATTTCATGATGATAAGGTCAACAGCTGTTGTATTCAGCATTTCATGATGATGAGGTCAACAGCTGTTGTATTCAGCATTTCATGATGATGAGGTCATACAGCTGTCCGTGTATTCGGCATTTCATGATGATGAGGTCAACAGCTGTTGTATTCAGCATTTCATGATGATAGGTCAACAGCTGTTGTATTCAGCATTTCACTGATGATGAGGTCTACAGCTGTTGTATTCAGCATTTCACTGTAAGGTCTAGCAGCTGTTGTATTCAGCATTTCACTGTAAGGTCTACAGCTGTTGTATTCAGCATTTCATGATGATGAGGTCAACAGCTGTTGTATTCAGCATTTCATGATGATGAGGTCAACAGCTGTTGTATTCAGCATTTCATGATGATGAGGTCTACAGCTGTTGTATTCAGCATTTCACGATGATGAGGTCTAGCAGCTGTTGTATTCAGCATTTCACATGTGAGGTCTACAGCTGTTGTATTCAGCATTTCACTGTGAGGTCTACAGCTGTTGTATTCAGCATTTCACTGTGAGGTCTACAGCTGTTGTATTCAGCATTTCACATGTGAGGTCTACAGCTGTTGTATTCAGCATTTCACTGTAAGGTCTACAGCTGTTGTATTCAGCATTTCATCTGTGAGGTCTACAGCTGTTGTATTCAGCATTTCACTGTGAGGTCTACAGCTGTTGTATTCAGCATTTCACTGTGAGGTCTACAGCTGTTGTATTCAGCATTTCACGATGATGAGGTCTACAGCTGTTGTATTCAGCATTTCATGCTGATGAGGTCAACAGCTGTTGTATTCAGCATTTCATGATGATGAGGTCAACAGCTGTTGTATTCAGCATTTCACGATGATGAGGTCAACAGCTGTTGTATTCAGCATTTCATGATGATGAGGTCAACAGCTGTTGTATTCAGCATTTCACGATGATGAGGTCAACAGCTGTTGTATTCAGCATTTCATGATGATGAGGTCAACAGCTGTTGTATTCAGCATTTCATGATGATGAGGTCAACAGCTGTTGTATTCAGCATTTCATGATGTGAGGTCTACAGCTGTTGTATTCAGCATTTCATGATGATGAGGTCAACAGCTGTTGTATTCAGCATTTCATGATGATGAGGTCAACAGCTGTTGTATTCAGCATTTCATGATGATGAGGTCAACAGCTGTTGTATTCAGCATTTCATGATGATGAGGTCAACAGCTGTTGTATTCAGCATTTCATGATGATGAGGTCAGCAGCTGTTGTATTCAGCATTTCATGATGATGAGGTCAACAGCTGTTGTATTCAGCATTTCATGATGATGAGGTCAACAGCTGTTGTATTCAGCATTTCATGATGATGAGGTCAACAGCTGTTGTATTCAGCGTTTCATGATGATGAGGTCAACAGCTGTTGTATTCAACATTTCATGATGATGAGGTCAACAGCTGTTGTATTCAGCATTTCATGATGATGAGGTCAACAGCTGTTGTATTCAGCATTTCATGATGATGAGGTCAGCAGCTGTTGTATTCAGCATTTCATGATGATGAGTCAGCAGCTGTTGTATTCAGCATTTCATGAGTGATGAGGTCAGCAGCTGTTGTATTCAGCATTTCATGATGATGAGGTCAACAGCTGTTTACTCGGCGCATGTGGCAAATACTATTTGAATTTGACTTAAGGTCATTAACCATGATGTTGAAACTGAGTAGACTGCAAACATTCCACTGGCAGCGTTTCCCCTCAGATGGTTTTAAAAGAGAGAGGTCATATTGTCTGGAGTGAATACCTTTCCAGGCCTAGGCTGAAGCCTTTTCAAACTCAGAGTTGACCTTTTGCTTCTTATGACAAATGGACTTAGTCCCATGTCAACAGAGTAGGAAAATGGCAGTTAAATTGGTCTCCCTCCCTCTACTTTCTGATGTATCAGTGTGCTGTTAACTGACTAGCTTTGAGATGGATTGTGGGGACCCAGAGGTTTGCCCTGGCTCTCTCACCCAGAGGTTGCCCTGGCTCTCTCACCCAGAGGGTTGCCCTGGCTCTCTCACCCAGAGGTTGCCCTGGCTCTCTCACCCAGAGGTTGCCCTGGCTCTCTCACCCAGAGGTTGCCCCTGGCCTCTCTCACCCAGAGGTTGCCCTGGCTCTCTCACCCAGAGGTTGCCCTGGCTCTCTCACCCAGAGGTTGCCCTGGCTCTCTCACCCAGACACACACGTCTTGACTTCTTGGCATAAGGAAACACACACACACACACACACACACACACGTCTTGACTTCTTGGCATAAGGAAACACACACACGTCTTGACTTCTTGGCATAAGGAAACACACACACGTCTTGACTTCTTGGCATAAGGAAACACACACACACACACGTCTTGACTTCTTGGCATAAGGAAACACACACACACACACACGTCTTGACTTCTTGGCATAGAACACACACACACACACACGTCTTGACTTCTTGGCATGGAAACACACACACACACCGTCTTGACTTCTTGGCATAAGGAACACACACACACACACGTCTTGACTTCTTGGCATGAAAACACACACACACACACACGTCTTGACTTCTTGGCATAAGGACACACACACACACACACGTCTTGACTTCTTGGCATAAGGAAACACACACGTCTTGACTTCTTGGCATAAGGAAACACACACGTCTTGACTTCTTGGCATAGAACACACACACACACACACGTCTTGACTTCTTGGCATAAGGAAACACACACACACACACGTCTTGACTTCTTGGCATAAGGAAACACACACACACACACACGTCTTGACTTCTTGGCATAAGAAACACACACACACACACGTCTTGACTTCTTGGCATAAGGACACACACACACGTCTTGACTTCTTGGCATAAGGAAACACACACACGTCTTGACTTCTTGGCATAAGGAAACACACACACGTCTTGACTTCTTGGCATAAGGAAACACACACACGTCTTGACTTCTTGGCATAAGGAAACACACACACGTCTTGACTTCTTGGCATAAGGAAACACACACACGTCTTGACTTCTTGGCATAAGGAAACACACACACGTCTTGACTTCTTGGCATAAGGAAACACACACACTCACACATACTTCTTGACCAGGCTCTATCTGAACTACAGTCTGCCTTCATTGTATTACATCAAAACGTTATTGACCTGAGATTAGTATTGATTGCAGGTAACTAAGTATATGATGTTCTCTAGAGCGCATAAAAATAAGTCTGATAATTTAATCATTTGTACTGTTGATTATGTCCACATGTGATCTGAAGCTTGAGAAAGAAAAATGGGCTGCTTCCATGAGGTGCTGCCAATAGTGGCTTATCACTGCGTTCTCTACCAGACAGTTGGTTGGCCCTCTTGGATGTCACATCACTGTCTTTTCTACCAGACAGTTCGGTTGGCCCTCTTGGATGTCATCACCATGTTTTCTACCATACAGTTGGTTGGCCTCTTGGATGTCATCACTGTGTTTTCTGCCAGACAGTTGGTTGGCCCTCTGGATGTCATCACTGTGTTTTCTACCAGACAGTTCGGTTGGCCCTCTTGGATGTCATCTACTCGCGTTCTCTATCAGACAGTTGGTTGGCCCTCTTGGATGTCATCACTGCGTTCTCTGCCAGACAGTTGGTTGGCCCTGCTTGGATGTCATCTACTGCGTTCCTCTACCAGACAGTTGGTTGGCCCTCTTGGATGTCATCCTGCGTTCTCTACCCAGACAGTTGGTTGGCCCTCTTGGATGTCATCCTGCGTTCTCTACCAGACAGTTGGTTGGCCCTCTTGGATGTCATCACTGCGTTCTCTATCAGACAGTTGGTTGGCCCTCTTGGATGTCATCACCGCGTTTTCTACCAGATCAGTTGGTTTGGCCCTCTTGGATGTCATCACCATGTTTTCTACCCAGACGGTTGGTTTGGCCCTCTTGGATGTCATCACTGCGTTCTCTATCAGACAGTTGGTTTGGCCCTGCTCTGGATGTCATCACTCGTTCTCTATCAGACAGTTGGTTGGCCCTCTTGGATCATCACCTACGTTTTCTACCAGACAGTTGGTTGGACCTCTTGGATGTCATCACTGTCATTTCTATCAGACAGTTGGTTGGCCCTCTTGGATGTCATCACCATGTTTTCTACTCAGACAGTTGGTTGGACCTCTTGGATGTCATCACCATGTTTCTACCATACAGTTGGTTGGCCCTCTGGATGTCATCACTGCGTTCTCTACCAGACAGTTGGTTGGCCCTCTTGGATGTCATCACTACGTTCTCTACCAGACAGTTGGTTGGCCCTCTTGGATCGTCATCACCGTTCTCTGCAGACAGTTGGTTGGCCCTCTTGGATGTCATCCTGCGTTCTCTACCAGACAGTTGGTTGGCCCTCTTGGATGTCATCACCACGTTTTCTACCATACAGTTGGTTGGCCCATCTTGGATGTCATCCACCGTGTTTTCTACCATACAGTTGGTTGGCCTCTTGGATGTCATCCACCATGTTTTCTACCAGACAGTTGGTTGGCCCTCTTGGATGTCATCACCGTGTTTTCTACCATACAGTTGGTTGGCCCTCTTGGATGTCATCACCACGTTTTCTACCATACAGTTGGTTGGCCCTCTTGGATGTCATCACCATGTTTTCACCAGACAGTTGGTTGGCCCTCTTGGATGTCATCACCATGTTTTCTACCAGACAGTTGGTTGGCCCTCTTGGATGTCATCACCGTGTTTTCTATCAGAACAGTTGGTTGGCCCTCTTGGATGTCATCACCGTGTTTTCTATCAAACAGTTGGTTGGCCCTCTTGGATGTCATCACCATGTTTTCTACCATACAGTTGGTTGGCCCTCTTGGATGTCATCACTCGCGGTTCTACCAGACAGTTGGTTGGCCCTCTGGATGTCATCACTGCGTTCTCTGCCAGACAGTTGGTTGGCCCTCTTGGATGTCATCACTCGTTCTCTACCAGACAGTTGGTTGGCCCTCTTGGATATCGTCACCATGTTCTCTACCAGATCAGTTGGTTGGCCACTCTTGGATGTCATCACCACGTTTTCTGCCAGACAGTTGGTTGGCCCCTCTTGGATGTCATCACTGTGTTCTCTATCAGACAGTTGGTTGGCCCTCTTGGATGTCATCACTGCGTTCTCTACCAGACGGTTGGTTGGCCCTCTTGGATGTCATCACCATGTTTTCTGCCATACAGTTGGTTGGCCCTCTTGGATGTCATCCACTGTGTTCTCTATCAGACAGTTGGTTGGCCCTCTTGGATGTCATCACTGTCTGTTCTCTACCAGACGGTTGGTTGGCCCTCTTGGATATTCATCACCATGTTCTCTACCAGACAGTTGGTTGGCCCTCTTGGATGTCATCACCATGTTCTCTACCGAGACAGTTGGTTGGCCCTCTTGGATGTCATCACTGCGTTTCTCTACCAGACGGTTGGATTGTGGCCCTCTGGATGTCATCACTATGTTACTATCAGACAGTTGGTTGGCCCTCTTGGATGTCATCACTGCGTTCTCTACCAGCACAGTTGGTTGGCCCTCTGGATGTCATCACTGTGTTCTCTATCAGGCAGTTGGTTGGCCTCTTGGATGTCATCACTGCCGTTCTCTATCAGACGGTTGAGTTGGCCCTCTTCCGGATGTCATCACTTTCAGTTCTCTACCAGACAATTGGTTGAGCCCTCTTGGATGTCATCACTGCAGTTCTCTACCAGACGGTTGGTTCGGCCCTCCCGGATGTCATCACTGCGTTCTCTGCCAGACAGTTGGTTAGCCCTCTTGGATGTCATCACTGCGTTCTCTACCAGACAGTTGGTTGATACATTGCTATGTTTTCATTTTATGAAGTCCTTTTCCATAAAGTCCCATTGTAGCCTGACCTCCATTACCGGGGTGAAACTTTCACTAGCGTCAACGGTGGTCGACCTCAGGACTATCAGGGTGCCTCTGAGTGGTCTGGTAGGCTGTGCCGCCTCTCTGGCGGTCTGGTAGGCATGTGGCCCTCCTCTAGGCGGTCTGGTTAAACTTAGCCACGCCTCTGAGCGGTCCTGATAGGCTGTGGCCACGCCTCTGGCGGTCTGGTAGGCTGGTGGCCACGCTCTCTGAGCGGTCTGGTAGGCTGTGTTGCCCAGCCTCTGCTGGCGGTCTGGTAGGCTGTGGCCACGCCTCTGAGCGGTCTGGTAGGCATGTGGCCACGCCATCTGAGCGGTCTGTTAGGCTGCGGCCCACGCCTCTGAGCGGTCTGAGTAGGCTGTGGCCACGCCTCTGAGCGGTCTGGTAGGCTGTGGCCCACGCCTCTGGCGGTCTGGTAGGCTGTGGCCCACGCCTCTGCGCGCAGTCTGGTAGGCTGTGGCCACGCCTCTGAGCGGTCTGGTAGGCTGTGGCCACGCCTCTGAGCGGTCTGGTAGGCTGTGGCCACGCCTCTGAGCGGTCTGGTAGGCTGTG